>NC_056748.1:659043963-659196463 GCF_019279795.1 Protopterus annectens
ATGTAACTTTTAAAAAAAGTACAGTTTTGTACCTACCATAAATGTAGATGTTCGAAGATCCACATTGCTGCAGTCCTTACACTTGGGGTAGTCCGCTGTCCTCGGTCGGCCCGAATATCAAAGTATTAGGCTGACGTCGGTCAAGGCGCTTAAGACTGACATCAGGACGTCAGGGTACAAATGCGCATGACCGATGTCATATCCTCAGTCTTTTCTTGCCCCAGATGTCAGAAGACCCTAAAAAGAAAGGCCAAAACCAAAAGACAGCAAAAAACAACCAACCACCCTTGCACTAACCATATGTACAATATATACAATATCCACAATATTTACAACCCAAACCACACCACCGCCTCTAAGTACAGAGGGGAAGGAGGGAGGGTAAATTGGACTGCAGCAATGTAGAGCTTCGAAAATCTACATTTATGGTAGGTACAAAACTGTACTATGTTCTTCATCTCACATTGCTGCAGTTCTTACACTTGGGTAGAATCCCAAAGCAGAGGTAAGGGAGGATGGCAAAACTATAAAGCATTAGGTGCTGCCAAAATGCCCTGTAGAATTGCAGTGGCAAAACCAGCCCTAGATTTAGAGTAAAGAGGAAGGTGGTAATGCTTAGAGAAAGTATGCACTGAACTCCAAGTGGCTGCCTCTAAGATATCTTTGGTTGCCACCCCCCTTAAAAAAGCTGTAGAAGTGGCAGTAGCCCTAGTGGAATGAGGTCTAATCCCAACTGGAATCTCCTTACCATGATGGGAACAACAGAAAGCAATACAAA
Organism: Protopterus annectens; assembly: GCF_019279795.1. NCBI lineage: Eukaryota > Metazoa > Chordata > Ceratodontiformes > Protopteridae > Protopterus > Protopterus annectens. The sequence goes on from NC_056748.1 coordinate 659,044,742, forward strand.
ACCCAATCCACTTAGAAATAGTTTGCTTTGAAATAGGCTTGCCCTGAGAACCCAAAGCAAATGAAACAAATAACTGCTGAGACTGCCTGAACCCTTTAGTTCTGCTCAAATAATATCGCAACTGCCTGTGAATATCCAAAGTGTGCAAAATCTTCTCCCCTTTATTTTGGGGGTTTGCATAAAAGTAGGCAAATGAATAGTTTGGTTTAAAGCCACACTAGAAACCACTTTAGGCATAAAGGAAGGATTAGTGCTAAAGATACTCTGTCCTTATGGAAAATTAAGAAAGGCTCAACTGCCATAAGGGCCTGTAATTCAGAAACCCTTCTAGAGGTAATGGCCAACAAAAAAGCAGTCTTCCATGATAAATATTTCAACTCGGCAGTAGCTGCAGGCTCAAAAGGTTGTAGAGTGAGTTTCTCCAACACAAAATTGAGATCCCAAGCAGGAGTAGGAGCTCTACGTGGGGGTCTTATATTCTTTGCCCCTCTAAGGAATTGCTTAAACAAAGGATGAGAAAACAATGGTGGGTCACAGTCAGTGAGCAGAAATTGCTGCAGCATGAATCTTAATAGAAGAGAAGGACAAACCTTTGTCCAGTAACTCAGCAAGATATTGAAGAGCCACACTTAAATTAGGCTTAGAAACATCAAATTCCTTTGCTGTACTCCAAAATAAAAATCTCTTCCATTTATCTGCGTACACTTTCCTTGTACTAGGCCTTCTGGCCTCCAAAATAACATTCAAAACTTGCTGTGGAAGCCGAGACCCTCCAGGGTTTAAAACAGAATATGCCAGGCTGTTAGGTGAAGAGAGTGAAGTTTGACATTGAGTAAATGACTGTTCTCCTGAGACAGCAGGTGTGGAATCGAAGGCAAAGGCCATGGAGGCTCCGTACCAGACTTCTCAGTAATGGGTACCAGTGCTGTCGAGGCCAATCTGGAGCTATTAAAATCATCTTTGGCTTGTCCTGTCTGACCTTTAGGAGTACCTTTGGGAGGAGAGGCAGAGGTGGAAAGGCATACACATGAAGATTGCTCCAATTGAAAGAAAGAGCATCCACTTTCCAAGCTGTGGGATGAAACCCTTTTGTGCAAAACTTTGGCAGCTGGTAGTTTAGTGGAGAAGCGAACAGATCTATGTCTGGAGTTCCCCATGACACTGTCAATTTCTGAAATACATGAGGATCCAATTTCCACTCGTGGGGATCCATAATTAAATCTGCTCAACACATCTGCTAAGGAGTTCTGTGCTCCCAGCAGAAACCTTGCCTGAAGATTTAACTGTAAACTGAGAGCAGTCTCCCACAAAATCATTGCTTGTCTGCATAGAGGATAAGAATGCGTTCCCCCTTGCTTGTTGATGTACCACATGACAGTTGTGTTGTCTGTTAGAACCAACACCTGCCCTGGAAGAAGTAAATCCTTGAAAGCTATTAATGCAAATTGGACTGCTAACATCTCCTTCAAGTTGATATGTAGATGTTGTAGTCTGGCAGGCCACGTGTCTTGTATCCACTTTCCATTTAGATGAGCTCCCCAAGCTTTGTCTGAGGCATCTGTCATTAGAATCTGACTCGCCTCTGGCCGTGTCACAGAGAGTCCCTTGTTTAGGTGACATTCCTGAGCCCACCACAAAAATTCCTTTTGAATGCAAGGTATTATCTGAATGACAGTGTCCATATCCTGGCAGTGCTGTGTCCATACATTTTTGAGATACCATTGCAGCTTCCTCATATGCAGTTTGGCATTGGGAAGCACCAGAATACAAGATGCCATGAACCCCAAGGCTTGAAGGACTGTCCTTGCAGTCAGCCTGGACTGATGAGACAATTGATGGAAGTAAAGGGAAAGATTCTTTTGTTTGTCCGGGGTCAAAAAGGCCATCTGGGATGCTGTATTCAGTCTCACACCCAGAAAGCACATGTCCTGAGAGGGTACTAGACTGGACTTTATTTCGTTCACAGAATACCCCAGGCATCTTAGCACTGCTATCACATATTGCAAATGATGAAGAAGTTCGTCACTTCCTTGAGCCAGAATCAGGCAATCGTCCAAATAAGGATAGATCTGTATTCCTTTTAGCCTGAAGAAAGCTATCACTGGAGCCAGAACCTTCGTGAACACACTGGGCGCAGTAGATAAGCCAAAGGGCAATGCAGAGAACTGATAATGAGAAGTCCCAGCCCAAAAACGCAGATACTTCCTGCAACTTAGCCTGATAGGAACATGAAGGTAAGCCTCCTTGAGATCCAGAGTCACCATCCAGTGATCTTTGCCCAGCAGAGGTAAAAGCTGTTGTAACGTCAACATTTTGAACTTGGGAATGTCCAGATAAGTGTTGAGGATAGATAAATCCAAAATTGGTCTCCACGTGTACCCCTTCTTTGGTACTAGGAACAGGCGAGAATAAAATCCTAGGCCCACTTCTGGCAGAGGGACCGGCTGAATGGCCCCTATTTGAAGCAGCAGAGAAATTTGTTTGTGAGCCTCTATTCTTTGCTGAGGAGGAACATCTGGCATGCCTTTGAAAGGAGGCAAAGTATGGAAATAAAACTTGTAACCTTGGTGTATGATATCCAATACCCATCTGTCTTGGGTAATTAAGCTCCAATTTTCCTTGAAGAGTGCCAACCTTCCTCCCAAAGGTGCTGCCAGACAAGAAGGCTCTGGCAGCTGAAAAGGTAGGTCATTGGGCCTGTTTACGAAAGGACTGGCCCTGCCCTCACCCGAAGACTGTGCAGGTGAACTCCCTGTTCTAGGTCTGAAAGAGCCCTGAGCTCTGCCCCTACCACGTCTAGATCTACCCCTAGACTGTGAATCATAAGAAGGATCGTCCACCCTTAGCAGGCCAATTCCTACTAAACTTGGGAGGCTGAACTTGCAAAAAATCTTTAACAGTCTGCATAGACTTAGCCTTGTCTTCCATTTTCTTTAAGACTGCCTCCACAGGTGAACCAAACACATCAGACTGTAAAGGAGCATCTAAAATCCTTGTCTTAACATGGTCAGATAAATTCTGATCCCTCAGCCAGGTGTGCCTGCGAAGAACTGACCCAGTGGCAGCCACCCTAGACGAGGCCTGTACAGCATCAAAACCACATTGTAAAGAATGCTTACCCACCTGTTCAGAAACATGTACCAAATCTCGTAATTCTTTACACTCAATACCTTCTGCCAGAGCATCTACCTTAGACTTCAATTGAGAAAGATAGTTTTGATATTTCAACATGTGAAACTGACAATTCAAAGCCCTCATAGCTAAGGTGCAAGAAGTATAAACTTTCTTTCCCCATCTATCCAAAGCCCTGGCCTCTTTATCTGGAGGAACCGGATTTTTTTACAACAGAGGCCTTGACACCCTTAGGTCCCTGACTAACAGTTTCTGGGTCCACCCTAGGACTCTTATAAAGATATTTATGAGCTTCAGGCACCCTGTAATACCTGTCCGGTTTAACAGGAGCAGGAGGCAAAGAATCAGGATTAAGTGAAGCCTCTGCAAACACATCTTCCACAACATCCAGAACAGGTGGTATAGCCAAAGGCCTATGCTGGGGTAAAAGCAAAAATTCCCTAAGCCTTTTCCTGGAATCAGAGAAGTCCTGACCTTCCCACTTAAAATGTTCCCTCATGGAATGAAGAGTCTCTGAAAAAGAAAAATCCTCTGGAGGAGAAGCAGAAGGAGTAGAATCATCCACATCAGAATCAGAATAAGGAGAATACTCCTGCAAGTCTTCAGCCGAAGACTCTGAAACATCCGAAGCCTGCTCAAAACTCCCCAACTCTGGTTCCACCCTAGACCTCTTATCAGGAGGGGGCAAAGAACCTCTAATCAAAGTAAATTAAATCTTCTGCCATTTTAAGCATATGCTTCTTGGGCACAGATCCTGATGAACTAGGAGTGACACCAACAGAAGCTAAACCTGGCCTGCCTCTGGGAGAAGCCTTGGAAACAGAAGGAGAGGGCCTAACCACCCTAGGAAGGGAGGGGAGTACAGTAACCTGAGAAGCCCCTTCAGCCTGACCTGCCTCCTGAGAGGCCACATCCTGCAATATCAAAGTCTCCCCCTGGGACTCCAGAGAAGCCTCCGGCGGAACCACCAGTTCCACTGATACCTCTAAAGAACCGGCGTCGTGGACGACTCTTCTTGCCTGGGTTTAGCTGCTTTGTCTTTGCGCTTCTTGAAGAAGCGGGCGGAGCATCCGGCGGCATATTATAATTGCACGCTTCCGAAAACCAACCTGGCACAATCTAAACTTCGCAATAGTGCGCTTATTGAACCTAGCACAAAGCGACACCCAACAACGTCGTGCTCAGGCCCCAAACAAGGAATACACAAAGTATGATAATCTCTATCGGTATCCGTTTCCCACAAGAAATACAGTTATTCACTTTTCTGACATCCGGTAAACCACTGAGGCAAGAAAAACTAAAATATTCCCCGAGTACTTAGCCAACTTTGACTCTGTCTGAAACTCCGAATTCGAAAAATTTCAGAGCGAGCGGCACTTGCAACGCTGCTTCTGCATCGGACCATGCGGCAAAAAAGACTGAGGATATGACGTCGGTCATGCGCATTTGTACCCTGACGTCCTGATGTCAGTCTTAAGCGCCTTGACCGACGTCAGCCTAATACTTTGATATTCGGGCCGACCGAGGACAGCGGACTACCCCAAGTGTAAGGACTGCAGCAATGTGAGATGAAGAACATCATACAGTTTCCAAATGCAACTCTGTGTGCCTCCTAGTTAAACACAATAAGGTACTGGGAAGCTGTACCTTTTTGCGTCAAAGATGAGGATACTGAATACCACAGTAGAGCTCAACAACAAATTAAAGCAGCATACACATATGGTGACAATTCTAACGGAAGGATTAAACAAAAAGGATATACACAACCAAGACAGATTCATGCAACACTACACATGGAGAACAAATGCACTTCAATAAGCCATCTGACACAGTGGCGCACTGTATAGTTGTGGGGGGCCAGAATTGAGTGCTGGACAGAATTTTCTGTCCAGCACATGGTAGAAGATACTTGGCAAGTTGAGGTGACTGACAACAATGCTTGTGATCAGAGCGCAATCTGAAGACTCACTTGTGCCACCAGCTGTACAGAGCATCCTTTTAACAGCCATTATACTGCAATTATTCAAAGAAGACATCAACAAAAGTAAAAATCAAGTTCAGATGCAGACAACAGAGTATGCAGTAATATGGCTTGAAATATGAGCAAATTAGTGGCATTCACAGTATGAAGTAAAGGGTAGTTCAAGTTATATTTACTATTTGCTAGAAAGTTAAGGAGGCTGGCCCTGACCAGTTTAAGCTTTAACTGGGATACAGCATAGTATAAGTTTTAGTTAAAACCAATGAGTACTTGGTTAGGAGCATTACCAATTAAATGGAAGGTGGGGGGGACATCATGGAAGACATGCAATATGAGAATTTTATGAAAATTAAAAACACAAAACCAATTTGTCTTGCAAAAGTTATGACACCAGATACAATGCATGCCATCATTAAATATGGTACTGCTGAGGCCCAAATTAGAAATACAGTATCCAGTCCTAGAGATTTCATTACAAGACAAATCTGCAATCTAACAGGTGGAAAACACAACAGAGTTGAGACAAATGCAGAACATGAAGTAAAAGAATGAGCTTGCAATATTAGGAACACATGCAAAGCAGGACAAGAGAGGGCAGGATTGGACAGCTTAGATGTGCAGGCAGACCGCACAGATGTGAAGAGATACATAGGTGACAACTAAAGTGGAAGGCTTAAATATTAAGACAAGGACAGATTAGATCAAAGACAATGTGGCGAGGAACGAAACATAGTGGGGAAAAAAGGAGGCAATAAAATCATTTTAAAAAACCTTCCAAATGTTCTGTCCAGGGACACTTTATGCTTCTGTATATTGAAAGCAGACGGAAATATTCTCTCAACAAAACAACAAGCTACAGAGAAACCCATGAAGTATAAAACATGTCTCTACTGTAAAATCTGGGAGTATGACATATGCCCTTAAGCAGCTGAAGTAGAACTTGGATATTCGGTGATTGCTTCTTGGTGTGAAACATCAGTACTGCTATCAAATATCCCTGCCCTTGGCACGGTTTATTAGCTTCCAAAAATTAAAACCAAAAAGGTTAAAAGACATTAGGACTCTTACGAAATCCATTTGGAGACATGCGTGAATGGGCGTACCTTCGTTGAAGGTTTTGCCTCAGGGCTGGCAACTCGGCACGTAAAAATCTGCCAATCATTAACAACCGGAGTTCCGTTGTGGCGACCCCTAACCAGGAAAAGTCAAGAGACACAACAACTAAATCTATTTCCCCCCAATCATATAAATGTACAGATTAGGTTTTATAATTTTAAAACTGCTTTGAAACTTGCAGTGAAATCTTTCCATTTTTTTGTTAAATGGTTTTGGTAATTATATAGTTTTTGTCCCTTTAACACTTGGAATTACATGGGTTATTCCAGAGTAGACTACCAGTCCTTAAAACGTATTGCTCCTACTATTTTCAGTGCAAAGGTTCACAAAAAGACTGATCAAATAGCTACTAAAGCTGCACCACTAAGGCTAGCTCTAGAGTATACTGCCTACTACAGAGTAGTCTTAAAGAAAATAAAGCTATTTAATAGTAGCATTGCAGTTTATGTCTTGGTATCACTGCAAGATAAATTTTATCCAATCAAAACCAAAAGCCCCCCCCCTCACACACTGATCACACAGGACAGAGTTATTTACAAAATGCAAACAAGCCTGGAATAAAGCACAAAGGCAGTGACTGCATCCAACAACTATGCACATTCACCATATCACTGCTGACAACTAAAAAAAAAAAAAAAAAAAAGCATGCGTTTTTAGATCAAAATTCACTTATGATAGCGATTCAAAAGCCATCTTCACCAATATTTCTACACAACTTTAGGGGTAAAAGTTAGTAGTCCCTAACAGAAGGGAGCACCCCAGAAAATTCAAAAACAAACTATTGAAGTCATTCACTGCTATAAGAAAAACTCATGTTTAGTAGTCTAACCCCCCTCCTCTTTTGACAAGAAACATTACAAAACAGTTAAATAAATCTTGGATTGCTCAGAATTTATTTCTTAACTGACTCTTATTCTAACCCAAGAGACACTACAAATATCCTTGCAAACAAATATAGTGCCAACTTCACCCCAAGACTTTTCTTCAAAGCCCCAAAATATCAGAATCCCTTACTCCCACAATTCTCTCTAAAGATAATTTACTGACAGTACAAAGACCAAACCTTCTTCCTGCATAGGACCTGACAGTACATCTGGTTGTCTAATTAAGCACAATCCTTGCAGACTCTTTAGCCTAAGTTTAGCTAGTGGTTTGATCCCTGATGTCTGGTGCACTTCAGTGGTGATGCCCCACCGTAAGGGTGGCCTTAACAACTGACCTGGGTTTACTACAAACTTACAAGCCTCGTAAGCCAAGCACTGGAACACGTGACTGACTAAACTAATTGATCAAGAATCTTGTTACACTCGAGTCCCCAACAGTTTGATTCTGTGAATGCAAGATTCTGCCCATTTAATCTGGTAAAACATCTTTGAAAGGATTGCAGGAGCTGGGGATGGTGGCCATACAGCATATGTAGTGTATCTTGACCTAGCAAAGACCTTTGACACTATTCCCCATGTGGGCATCATATTAAAGTTAAATGCATAAAATCAATGTATGGTAAGAAAACAAACTGGCAGACACTGCACCCACATGGCGACAGTTGCAGGTGCCTCATCATAAAATACATAAGTGACAAGTGTCCATCAGGCCAGAGACCTCCTTTTAGATATTTAAGATCTCCAAGTAAACAACCAGAACCTCCGGCTAATGGAGTCTATTGACAACTGGAGATTGTCAAGTCAACCTCTGGCACCCAAACCCTGAACAAAATCCCCACAGTAAACTCTTGGTACACTAAAATGGGCTCAAACTAAATACTATATCACCTTGTTTAGAAAACGCTCCCCTCATCATACTGTATAGAAACACACCACTACGAAATGAAAACGTAGTTAGGAACCTAGGAATCATGTGACAATACCAGTCAAAAAAAGATCACTTTATTTAGCTGAATTACCCAAGGAGCATCAAAGATCTACACAGATAATCAATCCCATATGCTATAAACTTAAGATTCACTAGAAAAATAATGTTAGGCTCCCCATTTTTGAAGAAGTGGTGAGTTTGTATTTCAATGAAGAAGGCCCATTGCTTTATGTCAGGCTTGCCTACATCCCTTTCTTACAGTCAGTAAACCCATGGGATCATGTGTATATTTGTCTTCTAGTTGTTCATGGCTTCTCTCTCCCTCACTTTCCCAGGAATCTCAGATTATCTTTCACTTTATACAACAAACTTAAATTCATTTTTAAGAGAGGTTATAAATTTTGATAGGAAATAGGACAGCCAACATTAAGAGCAAAACTTAAGATTCACACACAAGTGAGGGACAGAGACCAAATAAAATGCAGACAGAAGCCATTGTTAAGGGAGTCCTCTGTCTCCTTATTTTCTTGGAGGAGTGCTTTAGTGGGTTAGAACTTCTACCAGAAGATGAAAAAAAGTTATATACTCTATAATCTAAAACAGCAGGACACTAGGTTTCCCTCCTTGGTTTGAATTTGACAGGAGCTTCTCTAAAACAAGCAATTAACTTTTGATCCTTTGTTCCTTTTACAATTTATCACATTTGTTCGAACACCCTGTTTTCATGACGAGCCCAGAGCCTGGCGAATGGGATTTTTTTTTTCCTCCCTCTTCTACTGATTTCACTTATAGCTCTTATTTTTCTTCAAAAGCAACTCAGAATATTTTGGAAGGAAGCTCTAAAGATGACATAGTACTTTTTTTTTTTTAAACAAACACAAATGGACAGAGCATGTTACCGTATGACAGATTACATAAATAAAGTCCACATATTGTCACACACTATAGCAAACTGGCTTCCCAACCACAATGAAGAAACAAAGTTAAGACATCATGCTTCAAAGTTAAGAATATTTAATGGTACTTAAAGAGTCTGAAATGGTTTTGTTGATTTATGTTTACACTATAAAAAAAAAAATCCTACCTTGCATTATGTATCCTGAGGCCTTGGGTCTCTGCTGTCCAAGGACAGAGGGTGATAAGAAACTGATACCGGTGCTGGAAGGGGTACAGTGTCGGTGCTATCAGACGCAGCTGAGGACCTGGCCAGCATGCTCCGCATGACCTTGAAAGCTGATCCCCCCCGCTTCCGAAGAACGACCAACAGTGGAAGCCCTCGGAGCCGAAGGGAGAAGGTCCGAAGCAGAGGCAGGGCCCATGCTCACTCATGCTGAATCACCAAGTGGGAGGCATGGAGCCGAAGATGATCGACCCAAGACGTATCCCTCGGGTACGACCAAGGAAATATGAGCCCTGGAACCCACGGACAGAACAGACTATGTCGGAGTGGAGATCGGAACAGACGCCAGGATGGGCTACTGGAGCCAACGCAAAGGCATCAGACAGAACAGACAACTCTGTCTCCGAAGACTGAGAAAGGCTCGGAGGAGGAACATACAAGGATGGATGGGTGACAGGCTCCAGGGCAGATTGGGCTGGAGCCAAAAACAATTTGGCCAACACCGGTGATTGGAACAGTCTCTATACCAATCTATCCACATCTTTGTCCGAGAGAGTCCTGGAGGACCTAGAGGATAAGGCCGGAGATCTGGACCTCCCTACAGAAGGAGACTTATGAGAAGGAGAAACCGGTCTAGAAACTGGAAACCAGCTCCAAACAAGTATCGCTGTCACCAAGAGACTGAGAGCCGATGTTGACTTAGTCAATTCACCCACTTCCTTCGGCCCCAAAGCCAATGGAGCCAAGGAAGCTGAAGCAGACTTGGCAACTTTCTCTGGCGGCTCCGATAAAAATGACGGAGCTGGAGAGCATTTTTTTAATTTGGAGGTAGTCTGCTTTAGAGGGACAGGACTTAGAACTGGAAGCCCTCTCAAAGTCTTCTTCGAAGGAGGGTTTCAGTAATCACTTCAGAATCAGGTTTGTTCTTCCTCTCTTGAAGAACGCATGGGCTAAAGGCATGACAGAACACACAGGACTCTTGGGGGTGGATAGCCCCCAAGCAGCGCGCACACACACACACACACACACACACACACACACACACACACACACACACACACACACACACACACACACACACACACTGCCCATCAGTAATAGACATTTTATATCCACACCACATTTTTTGAAGCCCGAAGGTTTGTGTTCTTTTGTAACCTTAAACATATTGGTATGACACTGCACACAATAAATCGGAAGACAAACCCGACACGAACAGAAAAACATGGGAACTATGCCTCTAAATTAAATTATACGGTCATAGACAACAAACACCACAGGGAGAAAGGACCTCTAACTAAACGGCCCTGACAAACAAAACAAAGGAGGACTAGGTCCTCCAAGTTAAATGGCCCTAGCCCAAAGTGACGGGCAACACTGGAACAATCACACACAGGGAAACTAGGCACACACAACTAGAAGGGAGGACTAGGTCCTCTTAACTGAAAATGGGCCTAGCCTGTAAAAAGGGAGAAACACAAATGGGATACCAAGACAAAAAGCCAAACTGGCTACACAAACAGTTTTCTTATCAAAAAAGAGAGACTAGCTATGAAAATAGCTTTTGGAGCAAAAAACTACTAAATAATAGAAGTTATACTTAGCCACGGCCAAGATACAGACCATGTCTGAGCTGCACGAGCAGCAAACGAGATCTGGGGATAGGGAGCAGTGCAGCATGGGATACCCGTTAGCCATGAGCCAATTGAAGACTTCGGGCTAGAGTATGGCCGAGTCCACGCAGAGGTTCGGCTCTGAACCCACGGGTAAGAATGTAGGCGAGATTGGACTACCCAACATCCTATGTTTTCATACAGTGTAAAGACCTTGGGTTTGGTTTTAAATTTATTTTCTTTTGTTGTTCTTTATTTGTCTGCTTGCCGGAGATGTTAAACAATTTTAAATAGGCTTAAAGTGAACTTGTTATTTTATTATCTCATTAAATTCTTCAGTATTTGACACACGAGCATTTAAACATACAAGATGCTGCCAGGAAATACAAGTGCTTTGCTTTGTATGGAGTTTAGAAATTGCTTCTTGTGGATTGTCTGATTTCCATGACATCGACAAACTCTCACATTTGCTGCGACTCATTTCTGGCACCATCATGTTTACAGAAATTTATGAGACTGTAAAATGTTTTTAAATTATTTGCAAAGAAAACAATCCGATCATCCAGCCAGTTTACAAAGTTTTCACTTACAACAATCATTACAGCCTTGGGTGGTAGGTCTCCAAGAAACTACTTGCAGGGAAGTGTGTGTAAAATGTCTGAGGAAATACAAAAAGGTTATTCCACTTTCTGGGGAAAAAGGTGGGGGTCAGAACAATATGAAAAGCATTTACTCTTCCCAGGCTGATAAACAGGAAGTTGGTTGTGCTTACAGGTCAATGTAGGTATCAAAAGACGACATTTAAGTACGCCACTCCCCAGACGTTTCAAAAACAAACTATTCACATGCTACTCAAAGCCTTTATAAGGCTCATTAGTAATAGGCAACTGGGACTTTTCACAGAACTTCAAGACTTCCACATGGGCCCAAGGCTACAATGAAAATGATGATTTTGGTTATGCACTAGAGGAGGTGGGGGGGGGGGAAGAGACTAGATAAAATACTTGCTACTTGCTTCTTCCTTCATTATAAAGGAAGTACAATCTCTTTCCCTAGTTTTAAAAGGTCATTCTACTGCAGCTAAGAACATATCTACACCCTTTTCTCAGAATGCACTTTTAGATACTGTTCACAGGGTAGCTACTTGGTCTTCTAAGTAACACTTTGCAGCACACTATAAGCTAAAGTGATATCTACAGCAGGTCCTCCTTTAAAGTCACCTTTATATGGGATATATTCCCATAATAGAGGTAGCATAGAGAATACAGAATTAGATTAAGACTGTCTACTGTTATGGTGAATGTACATCCTCATTCACAACATGAGTCATGTACTTATTGAAGGATGGCCAGAAAGAGCAGGTCCATCCTCTTTTACATAGGATTATAGGAGGTTACCAGGCCAACGACCCCAGAGCACTTACAACCCTAGCCAAGTTCAACCCATGTTCCCCAAGGGTGTCTGGTTCAAGCAGACACTAAAATCAGCACCTACTGCCTCTGCCCAAGAGGGACACAGGTGGAACCCCTGGGGTGAATTTTCAGTTACCCATCCAATTATCCAAATTGCACTTAAACATGGCCAACGAGGGGCTTTAACATGGAACAGGAAGCTTGTTCCAAAGATAGAGCAACCTCCGAGACATCTGTCGCTCCAGCAAGTTCTGTTGATGTCACATACCAGACTAAGGTACCTTGAACAAGTGACCCATGTGCCGTTTGACTTGCGAATGTGCAGCATTTCCATTAAAGCTGGGTCAGAGATTGCTCTATATGCAAGGCACAGGTCACCTCTCAGCAGTTTGCAGTACACAGAGTAAAGGGACAAGGATTTCAGTCTGTCCACATAAGACAGATCTCGAAGACCCTGAATTTTATTTCTAAGGAACCTTGGTGGCATCTCCAGTTGCTGCAGGTGTTTACAATGCTCCCTTTGGTATGTTCCTTTCCACTTTATTATTGGCCTGATGAGGGATGAGTACAGAAGGAGTTATAAACTTTTTTTTTCTGGAGGCAATGCCCTGACATATGAGATGAGCAATACAAAATGCCCATCATCACTCTAGAGACACCGTGATCAAAGTTAAGGTCGCTGTCAACCTGTATGCCCAGATTTCTCATCATTCACTGTGTGCTTAGTGTATTGCTATTGATGTGGTAGTTTGGAGAATCATCACCTTGCCAAAGCAAACATCTCAAATGGACAAACAGCTCAAATGGCTTAGTAGTAACTTGCTGTGGCTATGGTGTGCAGGGTCCTAGGTTCAAAACTTGCAAGGGCTGATTTCCCTAGGTCACAAGATGGGTTGTCAACTGGCTCACTGACAGAACCCACACTGTAAAAGTAGCAGACTCCAAATCCGACTTCAGACCAGTGACAAGTGGAGTACCACAGGGTTCAGTCCTGGGTCCTCTCCTGTTTGGTATCTACTTCTCTTAAAGTACAGACCAACATAGAAGGTCTTTGGCTAATGAAGTTTGCAGATGACTGCAAACTAGGAGCCATAATCGAAATTCCTGTGTGGACATCCTGCAAAAGGGCCTCACTGAGACAGATGCCTGGTATCAAAGCCATGGCCTCAGGCTCAATGCCAAAAAGTGCACAGTCATCCACTTTGGTAAAAACTCTGTACCCATGAGCTACCACATAGGTGGTAGTCTACTTAACACCAAAAGTGTGATGAGACCTTGGGACACAGGTGGACAGTAGTCTCTCCTTTGATAATCACATTGCCACAGTAGTCAGGAAATCCTGTGTGGCACACCATCACAAAAGGTTTCTCATACAAGACAAAAAAAAAAAAAGGGTTGTTCCCCTCTACTAGTCTCTCATTAGACCCATTATAGAGTACAGCGGCCCTTGTGGTATGTACCTCACAAGACATCTAGAACAACTGGAAAGGCTGCAGAAATACCTCACAAAAAGAGGATTAGCGGCCTCAAACAGATGCCCAATGCAGACCATCTCAAAAAACTCCAGCTTTACTCAGGTCGCATATTGCCTACTCAGAGGCAATCTCTGACTAACACACAAATCTATGTCAAACCCACAGCTTTTGGACATGCTCCACTTAAAGAAATCTCAATCCCTCCGAGCTACATGTTCTAGGGACGTAAACCTTGTCCCACAATAAACAGAACATGCTGGAGGGAGATTCCTTTCACAGAGACTTCCCATACTCTGGAACAAAGATTCCTGTCCCAGAGACTTCCCATATTCTGGAACAAACTACCTATCTATATCAAAGCAAGCTCCTCATTAGCACTCAAGAAAAATCTTGATTGGATGGAAAAAAGGAAATTCACCCCAGGGGTCACCTCTGTGGCTTTGCTCAACAGGGGCACAGGAAAATAAATTTTCTTGGGTGGCAAAAGCCAGAGTACCTTTTTGGCTAGGCTTATATAGGCCGCAAGGGCCAATAGCCTTGTACCTACCTATGAAGCTATAAGGGGGGTGAAAATGCAAAAAAATACATTAAGACCATGACTTTGGCACCAGTCATTAGTCTGGAGCAAGACCTTCTTGAAAGGCACTGACATCACTAGGGGTTTCAATGATCACTCCCATTTCGCAGTCATCAGCAAACTTTTTGTCAGACCATCCTTGAGTTTTAGCCTGTACTTCGGAGTAGTAGATTCCAAACAGTAGGGGTCACAGAACCTATCCCTGTGGAACACCACTGGTTACGGGTTTGTTGGAGGAGGAGGAGGGGGTCCCCTATTTTGACCATATGAGTTTTATCAGTGAACCAGTTTGCAACCCACCTGACAACTTATGGGTTGATACCCAGCTGGCCAAGTTCATCAATGATGACCAAGTGGGGGATAAAGGCCTGGACTAAGTCTAGGTAGGCCATATGCACATTGGTGACTGTATCAAAGTCCACCAAGTTTAACAGGCATGATCTTCCCTTGAGAAAGTCAAACTGGGTGGGGTGGACTATTTGGACATTTCCTGTATCTCTGTTAAGGAGGTCCATAATGATTAGTTTCATGGCCTTGCAGGTAAGGCTGATCAGGCTAATGGGTCTATAGTTCCCTGTGTCTGTGGATGCATCCCTTTATGCAAAGGGATGATGGTAGTTTTCCATTCCCTGGCCTGAAGCCAGTGCTTAGACTGTGATTGAGAAGTGTGCCCAATGGTGATGCCAATTCCTATTTTAACCTATGTAGAACACAGCCCAGGATGTTGTCTGGTCCTAGAGAGGCTGTGTTTTTGGCCCTGGGAAAGGAGTTTAAAGACCTGCTCCTTGGAGATGCTAGGTGGGAGACTGGTGTTAGGGATGCTCTGGGGTATATGTTGCGGGGACAGGGGAATGAAGATAGCCACACACCACCCCTTGTGGGTGTGTCAACCAGCTGGTTCAGGGCATTGGAGTTAAAGTCCAGGAACTTTTGGGCAAGTGAGTTGGAACACACACAAGTCTACCCAGTCAATAGATGACTAATTAAAGTCACTCAAAACCAGGACGTTTGGTTTTGTCTTGATTGACTCAAGTAGATCTAAGTAGGCTGGATGGCTGTCCTGATTCAGGGAGGAGGTCCTATACCTGGCAATTACCTGAAGAGGGGTCATACCTACAGTCAACTGGCCCTGAAATAATTCAAGGGAATCATGCTGTTTAATCAAATCAATCTAGAGATGTATTTATCTTTAATGAATATGGATACACCAGATCCTTTAGTTCTGACACCTTCAGTTTGTGGTCTGAAAGTGTGGAAGAAAATGTAACCTGGTATAGTTGGGGGTGCTGTCCATAACCGTAAACCAGATCTCAGTGACTGCACAAAATGTCAGCATCTTCTAAGGCAAGGACTGCTTCCATTGAGTTTAGTTTCTGGTTTAGACTCCTACCATTTAGCAGCATACCCCCGGAGTTTGTTTTTAGAGGGTATTTTTACATCGGGAATTTTGTTCTTGTGACATTTATTTATTTAGGCAAAGACCATCTTTGGCAAAGAATCAAGGTCTGCCGACAATGTCATCCCAGGCTGACATACTGGATCCCCTTTGAATGACACCAGAAGCTAAGCAAATTGTTGAAGGCAATTCTTTTTGTTTTTATTGGGGTATCCTTGGTGAAGGTAAAATGCTGCTTAAGGCTAGGGACATAAATGCCCGAGACACAGAGAGTTCAGTCATGTCTCTTCATATAGTTGAGTGAGGCATGTCTCGAGTAGTTCACACCAACATGAATTATGACAGAGTCATAACAGTGCCTGTTGAGGTGTCTCTGTGTCAAATCCTAGCACCTGACCATGACTTTTTCCTCATCTAACCTGGTAACAGGGACATCTGTGCATCTCACAAAATGTGTAGCCTATGGAGTCTTGTGGAGACTAGAAGTGGGTTGACCGTGTACAAAAGAAAATTGCTACATTGCCTCAGGATGGCTGAAGAAACTGTGGGAAATAGTTTGTCCATAATGCTAGTTTACGTTGATGTGGTCAGAAAACAGAGAGGACCAGGTAAAGTAGAGGACAGGAGAAGTGAACAAAAAATACAAAGGGCTAGTGGGTAGGATCTATGTTGGTACCTCAGAAGCTTTGCTTAATGTACCACCTGTCAGTGAGGGATAATCGTGACAACTTACAGATGGAGCACCAGCAGAGTATAAAGGGAAAAATCTGCAGGCAGGTGTGTTTCTATAACAGCCAATGGGTGCCCACCGCTGCTCTGCAGTGCGCAATGAGCAAACAAGGACACACCAACGCAACTGCAGTGCTTATGTAGCAAACTGATTCAAACAAATTAACTAATAAAAAAGCTTAAAACTGAGCCCTGTTCCAGCAACCTTCAATCAGATGAGCTCCAATTGCAATGAGTTAATTGCATAATCTTGCCGCTGGGGTGCAGGGGAATCCTCTACAACAAAAGATGGTCTGGTTTAGTGCTCAAGTTATACAAACTTGAGCAGATTCAGCAGGTCTGCATCTAGTTTATGCTACAGCAAGCAAAGTGCAACAATTTCAGAAAAAAAAGTTCAAAAAAGCAAGCACAACAAGCCTTCAACCAGCTACTTCCAGCTCAGGAGGGCAGAGACTACCCTCTCCTCCCACAAGAGTGTAGACCACAAACCTTCTTAAAGTAAAATAGCTGGCCTGAAGCCAAAGTGCTTAAACCAAAACTAAAAGGGTTACAATAAAAGTTAAAATTTAAATCAGGCTACTAAACAAGCAAGTAATAAATGCAATTCAATACTTAAGAACAAGCAGCAAAAACAAAAAAGTAACAATGTAGGAGAAACACAAATACAGTAAGCAGCCGAAAGTGCACTTTTTTCCTTAGTTAAGTGGGAAGGGAGGAAACAGAAGATAATTCAACATTGATGGCATTTACTGTTGGTATAGAAAGAGAGTAACCTTTTCCAATTACAGGAAACTCTGGGGTAATCCCCATAAAGAATACATTAAATTATGATTTGATTAAGATAATCATAGCCAAGGTTTCCCTCTATAGGTTTGTAAATGATCCTTCAAATTTAAAGGAGCTGTTCATACCTCCTCCTATACTCAACACCATCTACCACAATCTGCATCTAAAGGTCAATTGCAAATGCCCATTAGTCATCTCTCCCCAAGATACCAAGGTCTATATTCACTTGTGTTAAAACTCCAATCATCCTGACAAAATTTTTTTTTGTTTTTTTAAACATTTGTTTACTGGGAAAGTCCGACTTGTAACAAAGCCAATTTTCAGCAGAGGCTCGAGGAGAATCACTCCAGACGCATGTCTTTGAAAGGTTATATCTGCATTTTTTTCATGCTCTACAATGATGGTTAGAATACCTTCTATTTTTGTACCAGACACTTACTAAGCCATATTCCCCAACTACCTCTGAGTGAAGACAAACATTCAGGGTGAACCCAAAGACAGATCTCTGCTAAGGTTCTTCACTGCATCTGAGAAAATGTTTAATTATAACCGGACATTTCCTGTTGTGCAGTCAGATTTACAATCCATACTCCCACAAAATTAGTTAAAAGGCTCTTCAATGATTTATTGCTTAACAAAATTTCCCTTTGACATTATCAAAGGCTTCATTTAGCTACCTTATAATAACCAAAATGGATTGGTAGTATGAAAAGCAGGAGTTACCCACTGCTGCTTGGTTTCTAGTTGTCGAAATCACAATGGAATTTCAATAATAATCCCACTGAAGCACTTTTCTATAGACCCATCAGTTCGATAAGCAAAGAACTTTGCATGAAGCATTTCCACCACTAGGATCTTGATCCCACACAGTTTGGTTTTGTCAAAGGGACATCATGCCTGTTAAGCTTGGTCACCTTCTTTGAAACAGTCACCAAAGCCACAGATAAAGGCCAAGACAGTGCACACTGCCTACCATGGGTGAAATTCTTGACTAGGCTTACATGGGCCTCCAGGCCAATAGCCTAGTATCGTCCTACAAACCTATAAGAAATGGGCATATCTATTGCTTCCCTCCAAATTTTGGAGTTATTCTTCCTATTTTTAATGAAAATTGATGAAAAGAAAGTAGAAATCAGTGAACATGACTGCCCAATTTCTACAATAAATCCAGTTTACACAATTATTGCGAACGTAATCAATTTCTACATGTATTGGTTCTCGTTCTTACTTTTCTTCTAATCCATTCAGATAAAATCTAATTGTTTTGAATTAAATTAGGGTCACATTTTATTTACTTCTATGTGTAATGTATATGAAAACATGCTACTAAGGCTTTAAAGTAACTCCTATAACTTTCATCTAGTGTTTATAAATTCTACAAACTTCAAGGAATGCTTAGTTATCAATAATGTTTATCAATACATGCATTAGGTCGGAAAAAGAGTTGTCTTACGATAACGTTCCGTCTGTGTTGTTCATCTTTCATTCATCACCAAACTCTCAAGCTCTCTACCCAGAATGACCTATTTCCCATTACCTCAGTTCGAGTTTGCTAGAAAAAGAGAAGTAAAGCAGAGACCACTTCTGCGCAAATACCCTAGGACACCACTTGGACCCAAAACACCCCCCAGGAGCCTTTGGAGGGGGAAGGAGGGTGGGAAGTGATGAATGAAAGAAGATGAACAAACACAGATGAACGTTATGGTAAGACTAACCGCATCAGATAAAGAAGTTGTATCTTCTTTCCATTCTTCACGGATGGGACAGAATCCCAAGCTACCTTTAGGTCTATGGGTGGCTCTTATGGAAGAGCATTCCAGAGTACCACCGAGCCAAAGGCTGCTCTCCCTCTGGAGACAAAGTCCAATTTGTAATGACTGATAAAAGTATAAGGCTTAGCCCAAGTAGCTGTCGCACAGATGTCATCCATGGAAGCACTGGAATGGAAAGCTACAGATGTTGCCATAGATCTAGTGGAGTGAGCTTTAACCTTTGGCATAGGTTCGTTATGGAGGGAATAGAGAAAACATATGCAGTCCCTTAGCCATTTCGATAATGTAACGTTGGAAACAGCATCCCCCATTCTGGGCCCAGAAAAAGAGATGAAAAGCTGATCAGACTTTCAGATAGGCAGTGGAGATTCTACCTAGATAGGACTAAACCTATGTACATCCAAAGAGTGAAGGCAGTACTCTCCTCCATTGGAAAATTTCAGAAACACTACTGGTAGATCAATGGTCTGGTTAATAGAGAAGTCGGAAACAACTTTGGGAAGGAAGGATGGATTTGTCCGAAGTAATACTCTGTCTTTAATACCAGATAGGGCCTCTTGATACACAATGCCTGCAGCTCCAAGACACTTTTGCCAGACATGATGGCTACCACGAACAAACATTTCCAAGACAAAAACTTTAGGTCACACTTCGCAGCAGGTCAATAGGTTTTGGAGTCAAAGACTGAAGGACTAAAGTGAGGTTCCATTGTTCCAAAGGCTGACAGGTGACCCTATATGAGAAAGGCCTTGCATAGACAGACAGAGATAAGAGGGGTGCCATGGATACCACTGCGGAAATTAGAAATTGCCACTAGGTGTACTCGTACAGTAGAGGCAGAGGCTCCATTATCAAAAAACGTAATCAAGCATTTAAGTACCACAGTTACTGGAGCCGAATAAGGGTCATCCTTAGACCAGATGGAGAACATTTTCCATTTATCCGGATATAGTTTTCTGGTGGATGGTTTATGAGAGGCCAGAATAATGCCTCGAACAGGCAAGGAGAGACATTAGCTTGCCTGGCAACTAATGGAAGTGGAGAAACCAAGCTGTCAGCTTGAGACTGTACAGATTTGGGTGGCTCAACCCTTGGAGGTGAGTAATCAGATCTGAAAGGAGGGTCCAGAATCCATGACAGGTATACTAGGTGAGGCTCAAGGAAGGGGAACCAAACTTGTCAAGGCCAGAATGGAGCTATGAGCTTTCTTTAGAAATTGTGGAATCAGGGAACAGAAAGATAGGTGTAAAGAAGTCCCGAGGGCCAATCATGGGATTACAGCATCCCTCGGGGACTCCCCCCTCTGGGGAAGATGGGAAAAATAGCTGCTGCACTTGTTGTTTGAAGGGAGGCAAAAAGATCACAGCAAGGCTGGCCCCAGTGGCTGAAGATTTCTGTCACCACCTCGGGGTTGAGGGACCACTCGTGAGGAAGTAGGATGCATCTGCTCAGTTTGTCCGGAATTACACTGGAGTTCCCCAGGATATGCACTGCCATCAGAAAGAGGTTGGAAGCTATCGCCCACTGCCAAATTCTCATGGCTTCGACACAGGGGGTAGCACTTGGTTCCTTCTTACTTGTTGATATACCAAACCACTGACTGTCTGACTTTACTTGCAATTGTCCAGGAAGGGAGAGCCAAATGAAAGGCCTGCAATGCTAGCAGTACTGCTCTCAGTTCCAGAACATTGATATGCAGGTGGGCCTCCAAGGTAGACCATGTGCCTTGGACAGTCTTCCCCTGGAAAGGCCCCCCACCACCACCTGATCAGGGAAACGCCCATGGTCACGATGGCTGAGGGGATTGAAATGGGTGACTCCAAAGTTCTGTGTCTAGCCTCATCCACCAAAGGGAGGTCCTGTTGGCAGGAGTCTGTTATTCGAATATGGTAACAGAGGGGGGTGACAGTTTGTGAACCATTGACAAAGGAGCCATTGCAGGATCTGCATATGTAGCTTCGTTAGAGGCACTATTGGAATCGAAGCTACCATAGAACCCAGGGCCTGAACTTCCCTTGCTGAAACTTGTGTGACAGAGTATCACTCAGAGCTGGAGCCTCAAATGCTAGAGTCTGTGATTTGGGAGCGATACCAGACAGGACTGGGTATTGAACACTGCTCCAATGAATTATATTTGTTGTGTAGGACTAGGTTTGATTTCTCCTAATGTATCATTATTCCCAACTGGGGGCTGTAGAGAGACTGAACGGCAGGGCACAAAACTGATAATGACCACCCCTAGCCAGAAGCAAAGCAGACTCCTGGAGCATTTGTCCATCTTGATGTGGTAATATGCATCCTGGAGATCTATCGAGCACATCCAATCTCTCTCAAAAAGGGGAAAATGGACTGAATAGTGACCATCCCTTTTTGTTTGGGTGACAGACTTGTTTAAGCTGCTGAGATACAAAATGAGTCTACAGTCCCAATCTTTATGGCAGCAAAAGAATCTCGAGTAAAATCTGGATCTGCATTGGTCTGGTGGGACTGGTTGGATGACTATTTTTTGAGACAGCTTTATTATCTCTGAAGCTGCTGCTTCCCTTTGACTGGGTGGAATGTCAGGAAGCTTTCTCGGAAGATCTGGGTGACAAGAAAATGGGAATGGTGTAACCTCTGGTGATGATACTCTGCACCAAACAATCACTGGTACTAGATTGCCAGGCAGCTTGGTGCAGAGAGAGACGACACCTGACTGCTTCCAGAGGTAAGCAATTGGGCTGCTCCTCAGGAGCACCAGTAAGGCTGTACAGAGAAGGAATCCCTGGAGCCTTGGTTACAAGGACCCCCCCTCCGCCTCTGTAGGGGGTGTCTTCCGGAATTGTTACCCCCTGGGGGTATCACCACATTCGGCACAGAAAGAACCCTGAGATTTTTTGTGCCACATTTTCCCACTCCCCCGATTCCTAGAGAGGGTATGTTGAGGATTGGAAAGCCATAGGCCTACAGCATACAGGGTCTTTCCATCTTGCTCCCACTTGGCTAGCGTGTACTTCAATTTTATACCACCGAACCCGCTGCTCTGGCCACCCCTTTGGTTGCATGTGAAAGCAACCTCATGGACGAGTTGTATATAGACTCCAGGGTTGCAAGCTGTGAGATAACTTTGTCCCTGACCTTGTCAGACAACTGTCGTGCGAGTGTCCCAGAGATTTCAGAGATAATTCTCTCTGGAGCCTCTTAAAATGTGCCAAATAGTTCAGGGACCATATAGCTAAGGTTAAGGTCCCTGATGCAGACATTCACTTAGTCTGTCCACTGCCCAGGACTCCCTGTTGGCCAGGTTGACCGCAGGACTTTCCTCAGCCAAGTCCTTTTATGGGGTCACTGCCACAACCATAGCATCAACTGGTAAACCTTTGGACCAAAGCGGGCTCTCCTTGGGAGAGGAAAGGATTTTGTCAGGTCTCTGAGGGATCGCCTCAATGAAATCAGGGTACTTCCAAGTGCACTCCCTGAGGAACTGGACTAACTTGGCGGGCGGGGTCACCCAAGAGGTAGAAGGCCGGGAGCAAAAAGCCTGTAGGAACACAGACTCCTCAAACAAAGGGTTGGAGGGCTTCCAGTCACCTCTCTGTTTTAGCATTTCCAGGATGTCTCTGAAGGAGACAGAGGGGACCCTTCACCATCATCATAATCCATGTCTTCCATTAAGGACTCTGGGGGGGGGGGGGGTGTCCATATGCATCCTCTTGCATGTTTTCTTCTGAGGGGCTCCTCAGTGGGGGACTCAGAAGAGCAGGTACCCTGAACAGAGTTGTCTTGTGGTTACTCTGCCCAGTGGCCCTGGAGAGTGGTCTGTGGCAGCTTTAGCTCAGGTGATGAAAACTGGAGTTCCGACATCAAAGGAGTGCTTCCAGAAGCAAGAGCCATCTCCATCACGTGGAAAGCATGTCTGCCTGAAGAAGGATTGGAGCCCGGAACAGAGAAAGAGACAACCTCAGGACCGGGGGTCATACCCCACTCCAATGAACCCACCCCCACAGATGCAGCCTCAAGCAGGATCGGTGCAGACGTGGCTATTGGCACAGAGGATGGAAAAGAGGAGTAACACAGTACTGTACCCTGAGCCAAAGTGCCCGCCCCCCAATCCCCAGATTGAGGAAGGACTGTTCCGCAGGAACCAAAAGGAGACAAACCCGGAGCTAGAGTGAGGTGCACTATAGGCGCTGAGGTAATGGGTTCCAACAAGGATGTCGGAGTAGAAGGCTTTGGAACTGAAATGGTCTAAGTAGGAGTGCAAGACGGAGTCTGTGGAGAAATTAACCCAAGTCCTGTAGGCAGATGGGTCTTGCATAAAAAGTGTGGGCATCCCCTGGTTACCAACAGCTGGTCCACAAGATGCACCACCACATGTTCCAACAGACTCCTGGTGGATCTAGTGGATACTCTGGATGGCGAGTCAGGACGTTCAATGAACGGGCTATACACCTGGCCCAGAAATATCTACAGAAGGGGAGTATCGGGTCCATAGTGCAAGGTCAGCCAGCACCGAAGTCTCAAGTTTTGAGACTGGGAGTAATGGGGTCAAATCCAGTTTTGTCTTTAAAATGTTAGATGCCGAAGTGGCACTCTGAGCCAAAATCGTAACTGACGAAGGTATCAAAGGTGTGCCCTAAGCCGATGTGGCCACAGGTGCCGAAGTCAAAATATGTGTGGTGGTGTGTGGTGGTGTCTATAATTGGTGCCAGAGGCAGGACTGTTGCCCGAAACTGGCACCAGTATCGAAGGTATCAAAATGCTCGGAGCAGAGGAAGACTGAGCCGTAGAGACAGATTTATACCCCGAAGACAACTTTGGGACCTTTGATTTCACAGGCTTACCCTGATCACTGGATAGTGAGGAGGGAACCCAGTGGGACCTCTTTTTGTCTTTAGAAGGAGTTGAGACCTCCATCGCAGAAATGGCCTCTGAAAAGGGAGACAAGTAACCCTTTCAGTACTTTGCACACAGGAAGAATGCGTTGACAAACTGACAAATGTCACAAGGAGGTTGCACCGAAAGGTGGGGCACCCTCAAACCGTATACACAATCATCGTGAGAATCACCATTAACTTGCCATTACACGAAGCACAACGCTTAAAACCTGAAGTACCTTTCTTATCAGACATCTTGATAGAGAGACACCACAGGCCAACAGTATAACTAGTCAGAACAAGCAAGTCAAACACTGTTCAGAAAAGTCACAATTGTACCACTACAGTGATATGCACGACAGAAAATATTAACAATCCTAACAAGCTAGACAGGAAAGAAAAAAATACCAGCTGTAGTATTGAAGGAATACCTCAAGGGTAAGGGAGGAAAGGCTGTACCAACAATGTACTTGAAAGTTCACCAATGGTAACAACAGGCAGAGTAGAGGGGAAAAACTAGAAATACTATTCACTCAATAAAAAAATTAAGATATCAAAAGTTTTTCAAACAAATTTCAAATGAAGTTCCACTTAGCTGAGAGCATGGCTGAAACGCAGCTTTACGGCTACACAGCAAACGAGATTGGAGGTAACAGGGAGAAAGGCATTCTGGGAAGAGACTTAGCTTGAGAGTTCTTTGGCTGGCGCTAGCTTGGTAAAAAGGCAGACTCTGTTCCAAAGGCTCAGAACAGAACCCATCAGTGAGGAATGGAAAGATTAAAGCAGATCAATAGCTGCAAAAACCCTTTCAGAATACTGCAGGAGACAGACACGGTTTTACTTGGGTATCTACCTTGTTTATTAATTTCAATTTCAGACAACACTTCTTCAGTACATCTACACAACTTGCTTCCAGACATAAAAACAGTTCAAAAGTAATCATTTCACATACAGAAAACATTTGGATTCCAAGGCATCAGTAAATAGATATTTCTAGACAATACATTCAAGAGTTTAGGATATGAAATTTAAATTTTAAAATCTTTCCAGTGCTCACCTTTTTCTTGTCAATTCCATTAACATACTCACTTTAAATAGGCAGGCCTGGGTAAGTACCATGCTCTAATCACAATGCTGTCTATACGAACCAAAATGAAGAACTAATTTAGATACACACACACACACACACACACACACACACACACACAACACACACACACACACACACACACACACACACACACACACACACACACACACACACACACACACACACACAACCACACACACACACAACCACACACACACACAACCACACTTTTCTAATATGCACTTCAAAACTTCTATTAAAAAGAGAGAGTGTCATTTTACCCCTACCAATTTTTCATTCATACATTTTCCAGTATATGTTGTTTTGTCTTTTCGGCTTTTCCCAGTTAGCAGTCACCACAGCGGAACTTCGGTCCACTAATGATTGGCAGTAGATTTTTATGGTGCCAAGTTGCCAGCCCAACGCCAAACCTTCAGCGAAGGCACGCCCATTCACACATGTCTTTCGGAGGCCACTCTACCGTAGGGAGGACATTCAGACTCCACACAGAAGGCACTCCAGCAGAGAATTGAACAGGAGAAACTCTTGCTGTAAGGAAACAACACTACCGCTGTACCACCGCAGCTTACATTTTCCAGTATACGTTTTAGTCTCGCTGTTATACTTGGTGGCTTTGCAGTGGCCCACCCCTACTGTAAATCTGATCTGGGACACTCCTCCCAGTCTAGTGTCATTAGCTCATTCTACCTAATAGAGGGAACATTTGATAAGGCTCTCTGTTTCTCCCTTTTCCCCTTCAAAAAAAAAAAAAAAAAAAAAATGTATGTATAATTTATATATATATATATATATATATATATATATATATATATATATATATATATATATATATATATAGACTTCTCTGTATATGTAGACTAGCTACTTACTCTTCTGTGTTACTTCCTACTTCCTCTTAAAATCGTTTTTCAGTTGTGCACTTGCCTTGCTTCATTTAAAAAAGTTTTAAATTGCTAATTTTGTAGAGTTTTAATTGCATTTACTATCTAGGACTACACACTCAAGTGTGTTAGCCTTTTCTGTATTTATTTACTGTATTATTGCATTGTTTAGCCAGTTTCAAAAAAAAAAAAAAAAAAAATTACTATCTTGTTTGCTCGTTTCCCACCTTTTCTAGCCAGTACATATCCCAAGCTTTGCTTGTCTCAGGACTTTATTTTCTGTGCTCAGAGCTATCCAGACCTTGCATTGGTAGAGGGAAGTCCTACCAGTGGGGACTGGTGAGCATTGTACTGCCTATCTAACGCTAGAGGAGTTGTTTCCAGCTCTGAAATTGTAATTTTATTAGCCTTTTGGGCTGATTTCTATCCCTTTCAACTTTCTGGCTTAAAAACGCGTGTGTTTGCATATTTTTCACATCGCGCAGCACTGCGAGGCTACAGTTAAATTATTTCAGGTGCCAGAAAGTCTGCTCTTCAAATTTTCCCTTAAAACTAGCTGGTTTCTCAGTAGTAGCACTAAAATCTGAACCCCTGTGACTAGCACTTGCTCTAGAACCTGCTGGAAAGCACTAGGAAGCCTGAAATAGATACAAGCACTCAGCTCTCCTTATCAATAAAGGAGAAATTAATCATAGGCACTAAACGGCCTATAATTGCAAAGTACCTTGCAAAGGTAAGGGAAAACAGCTCTTAAACGTTACATAAAAGCACCTAAACATGCATGACCAAGGGGTCAGCTTCCGGTGATTTCTCCTGTCCACCTGGTGAATCCGGGCATACTAGGGCAATGCGGCAACTGCCTCATGTACACAGACAATCCTCTCCTCCTACCACTCAACACTACAACCTGTGAGAGATGCACTTACATAGCCAAACTGGAAGCAAAGCTCTCTCCAGCCAAGATTGCGCTAGACAGTCAAGAGGAGAAGTAAACACCTGCATCACACCTCAAGCAACTCATATCCCTTCAAAACCCACACCATCAACACCCACACATAGCAACACTAAACCCACATATGTGGAGGCCCTCAACATTAACCAACCCAAGCAACAAGGACCTCCGAAGCCGAAACGCAAACACCAGTCACAACCAAAGTGACACATAGCTCACAACACCTGTGTGCCACCCAACAACAGCCCCTAAGGCAAGACAATGTACCAAACACTTCAGTGACTATAGTCAGGCACACTGATGTCCCACTCACCAGACTGAACAAGGAGAAAATTACAGTCAGCTGCCCGTCGGGTGCCAGGATCCGCCACATTAACGCATGCACTCAAGTCACTCCACAACAAGTACAAATATGACATTGTCCATGCTGGAGTGAATGACTTGAGATGTACCTCCCTGGACTACATGAAAAGAGATATGGAAGAGCTATTGGGATCATGTGACCCAGGCAGGTATGACCCTAGCCCTGAGTAGCAGCCTGCCTTTGCCAAGAATGATACCACAGTATAAAAGGACAAAATGATTGACTTCAACAATTGGCTAAGCTTCTGGTGTCATTCAAAGGGGATCCAGTATTTGTCTGCCTGGGAAGACATGATAGACAAACCATGATGCTTTGCCAGAGATGGTCTGCACCCATCACCCCTGGGATTCAGGTTACTGACTAAAGCAGTTGCCACCCCTATAGTGCCTTTTTTAGGCAAGGTTCAAAGGATAAAACCACCACTGTAACAAATAGAAGCAGGCAAAATCTGAAGGTAATGCTACTCAATGCTAGAAGTCTAAACCTCAAAATGCACTCTCTCTCTCGGCACTCCTAAAAATGGAGAACATAGATATCTGTGCAGTAACTGAGACCTGGTTCAAGGTTCCAGAGAGCACCCCTGCAATACCAGGCTACAATTCTTACCACACTTTTCTGCCACAAAACCAGGAAAGAAACACTAAAGGTGGAGGAGTGTCCATATTCACCAAGGATATTCACACCTCCAGGCTAGTTGCCCAACACACAATGCATCGGAAATTCTCCAGGTGCAACTAACACTAGGTAAGACTGCAATCCAAATTGTAGCTTGCTACAGATCCCCATCCATGCCCCAAGATTCTCACTACACCTTTCTAAACATACTGGAAAATATTAAGATACAACCAAACACCCTAATACTGGGCGATTTCAACTACCCTGCCATTAATTGGGAAAACTACTCTGGTACCAACTCCTTTTCCCAACGGTTCTTGGAATTCATAAATTCCAACGCCCTGGATCAACTAATCCATTGTCCCACCAGGGGCTCCAATATCCTAGACCTGGTCATTACCAACGTGGGAGATAGATGCTCCACACCAGTGGTCACCCCCTCATTGGTCAGGTCTGACCATAAGCAAATCACCCTTGACATCCACATCCCACCCCCACCCCCCCAGTAAAGGAAACCTCCTTAAAAAACTTCTCCAAAGCCAACTTCAAGCTACTGAAGTCAGAAGTGACAAACTTCACAACACCCACGCAGACAGGATCTGGAAGTTTGACTGCAGAATCCTACACTAAGGCACTGTACGAGCACATCCACTCGTGCATGAATCATGCCATCCCAAATAGAACCAAGATGCTCTTCTCCAAAAAATGGAAGCCAATCTGGTGGTCCCCTGCTATAAACAAACTATACAACAGAAGGAAGAAACTGTTGCAAAAAAGAGGAAAATCCCAGGATGCAAAAAACTCCCTCACCAGCCTCAGTAAGAAGCTGAGATCCCTCATAAAATCCTTAAGCTAGTTATGAAAATAAAATTGCCAAAGATTCCAAAGACAACCACAAGGCATTCTATAGTTATGTCAAGAATCTAAATGGCAATGCTCAGATCTGCTCTGAGTTACAACAGAATAACATTAAATATACTGGTCAAGGATATTGCCAATATCCTGGCAGATCGATTTAGTGCCAACTTCACCCCATAAAGGGCCCATCTCAATACCAAAAGACTGCCAAATTCCGATAATCACAGCTTCACAGGTAGAAACCGCACTCTCCAAAGCTAAGAATACAGCATCCATGGGACCAGATGACATCCCAGGCTGTGTACTACATGAACTACAAAGTGAACTGGCACCTCACCCAAGTGTGATGTTTAATCATAGCCTCACCTCAGGCTTAGTGCCCACTGAGTGGCACACAGCTACAGTTATCCCACTCCACAAGGGAGGATCCACCTTGGATCCTGGGAACTACCATCCCATCAGTCTGACAAGCCTGATTTGCAAGGGCATGGAACGCATTATCATGGAACTTATAAACAAAGACATTGGCGACCTTCAAACACTAGACCCCACCCAGTTTGGGTTTGTGAAGGGCCAATCTTGTCTCCTGAATCTGATTGACTTCTTTGAATCAGTCCCAGAGCTGTGGACGAGGGTAAGGCACACAGCCTATCTGGACCTCGCCAAGGCCTTTGACACCATCTCCCACTCTGGAATCATAGATAAACTTACTAAGCTGGGCATAAATCCCTACGTCACTCGATGGGTTGCTAACTGACCTACTGACAGAACCCAGACAGTAAAAGTAGCCAGAACCCAGACAGTAAAAGTAGCCGACTCCAAATCCAGCTCCAGACAAGTGACAAGTGGAGTACCTCAGGGTTCAGTCCTGGGACCACTCTTGTTTGGCATCTACTTCTCTGAAGCATAGGCCAACACTAAGGGGCTCTGGCTAACAAAGTTTGCAGATGACTGCAAACTGGGAGCCATTATTGAATCCCCAAATTATGTGGATATTCTACAAAAGGACCTTACAGAAACAAAGAGATGCCTGGTGCCAGAGCCATGGGCTCAAGCTTAATGCCAAGAAATGTTTAGTTATCCCCTTTGGAAAAAAACATGTACCCATGAATTACCACATAGGTGGCAGGACACTAAACATCGAAAGTGTGATAGACTTAGGGACACAGGAGGACAGTGGTCTCACTTTCAATAACCACATTGCCACAACAGTCAGGAAATCCTTCTATGTGGCACACCTCATCACGAAGGGCTTTTCTTCCAGAAAAAAGGAGGTCATTGTCCCACTGTACTCATCCCTCATTAGACCCATTATAGAGTATAATGCCCAGTTTGGTATGTACCTCACAAGACATCTGCAATAGCTTGAAAGGCCACAGAAATACCACACTAAAAGAATCACAGGCCTAAAGCTGATGCCATATACTGACAGTCTTAAAAAAAAAAAAAAAAAAAAAAAAAAAAAATCCAGCTATACTCTGTGGCATATAGTCTTCTCCTAGGCGATCACTGCTTAACATACAAGGCCATGTCAAACCTTGAGCTGTTGGACAGGCTCCACTTAAAGAAATCCCAATCCCACAGAGCCACACGCTCCAGGGATCTAAACCTTGTCATCACAATGAACAAAACATGCTGGAGGGATAGGTTCCTGACCCAGAGACTCCCCATACTCTGGAAAAGACTGCCTATACATATCAAGCAGAGCGCCTCTTTGGCCCTCTTCAAAGGGAACCTTGATGATTGGATGGGAGATAGGAAATTCACCCCGGGGATCATGTCAGTCGCCCTGCTAGACAGGGGCCTGGAGAAGTAAATATTGTGGGAAGAAATATCCAGGGAATTTATATGGCTAGGCTTGCATAGGCCCTAGGGCAGATAGCCTAGAACCAACCTATGAACCTAAGAGAGTCTAAACCTATCCAAGCACCTCATGTGTACAAAAGCAGTGAACTAATCCCTAATGGGATATTGGCACTACCACAGAACATGTGCACACTTAATGGAAACATATTTATGGACACAAATTACCAATTCCATCAATTTCTCTTGAATACAGAAGAAACAGCTCCACCCAGGGAAAATATACAAAGAGCAAGTCATACAGATTCAGAAGAAAAGGCAACCCAGTAATGAATCAAACCAGAAAACCAACATCAATTAAGCAGAAGCCTCAAGTCTTAAGCTTAGAACATTGTCACATACTAAAGGTAAGGAGCAACGGCACTAATTCCTACAGAGTGGCAGTAATACTCAAGACTCAAACTACACAGTTGCTCTTCCAAGGCCCTACCACTGCCAAACATTTCTTTACATATGCAGCTGGACTTTAAAAGACTAGCTGCAGTTCCTTGAAGACTTCCCCAAGTGCTTTTCTGTGCAAGCCTCCTACACTATCACCATCTCTGAATAAGCATAAGGAAAGAAGTGGAGTGCAGAATTATTTGCAGGGTAACATTTCCATGATCCCTGTATAAAATGGCTTCATTTGTGGACTGCTACCCAAGGAGATTCCATACCATTCTAAAACAGCGTGATTCACTGTGTACATGAATGAAAATCAGAGTTATGAAGTAAAACTGTACAGCCTATAAGGAATCGAATGGTTTAAAAAACCCACCACACACAGAAAAGGCAATAATGAAATTTCAGTGCCCAAACTAGTGGAGCCTACAAAGGGGAAGAGACTCAAGAGAATGCTTCCTTGCCTCTTTGGGGGTAATCATGCTGAGGTGGGCACACCCAATGAAGGGGCCTCTGGTGAGCACTGCACCTGTAGGCCAAGATATTTATTTGAATGCTTAAATGGGTGCATTAACAGAGGCAAATCACCATATAGAAATGACTGGGCTCCTTACAGGGCTCAATACAAGCTCAGCTAGATAGCTACAGTCCAGCACATTGGAATGTGAGAATCAAGCAGAAAAAGTAGCACAAATGGCACACAACCAAGAAGCTTCATCTCCCTACTTTCTCATACACATTCAAACTAAGCCACTCCATTCATTAGAGAGGGATGGTGGACCTCCACTCCATGAGGTTTATACTGAATAAGCAGACCAGAGACTGAGAATGGATAGTAGCAGATATTTCAGCTACCACAGACCACCCAACAGGGAAAAAACATGCACATGCGGACAGACACCCACACAGTCTTCAGCATGTTTATACTATGAGATGGGTGTGAAGTCTGCATGTTCTCCCTCAATCCAAGAGAGTAGTTGGATTGCATACTAAACTGGCTATAGGTGTGCAGTGTGGTATGGAAGAACTGTGGCAGGGCTAGCCGCCTGGGGGTGTGAACCTTGACTCTAGGCAATCGTCATTATTGAAGTGACATCCTGACTCCATGTGCAAAAGTGGGAAAAAGGGGTTGTGGTTGGATAGGTTTACCAAATGAGTGTCAACACATCAACACATACAAACATATACAGATGTAAGGCTGGAACAGATGCTCTTTACGGAGGCTAGAGAGATTATCTTGCACCTATAAGTAATCTAATTTTTAGTATTTTTTCCTTTGTATAAACTCTTGTATCGTATTTTAATCCTTTATGTTCATGAACTGAGGAGCCCCCACCCGGCCTCCACTAAAAATGGGTTCTTAATGGCGCAGTGAACTTTCCCAGTAAACAAAATGCAAAATAAATTAATTTAACTCATTACATCCAAGTGATGCCTCCAGGTGCACCTTCAGTCAACTCCTACTGATGAAGCCTTGACTGCAAAACAGATGAAGAGAATTGGGCAATGCTGCAGCCATCTATTAAAGGTGAGGATAAGTAGCTGATGACAGTTCACCCATTATGGGGTAGAAAGGAAACACCCAATGTTGTACTGACACAGAGGACTTGCCATCAACAATGGAGCTGGTTACTGGGCCATACACACAAAGCACTGCATACTGTAGGTAAAGCAAGCAGTTGTGGTAGCCCACATGTCCAGGAGGCCAGTAAATGTGACCATTCCCCATCAGCTACAATACAGTACAAACTTCGTACATGCAGTAAAAAGACACCTGTAGGTACCTTATCATTCATGGCTATATAAAAACCTGAAACTATTTTTTTAATGCAACAAAAGCAGTAAAGTGTGAAAAGTTTCTGTAGAAATGCAGAAAAAATATGCATAACATTAAGGACTATACAGAATACAATTTTTTGCATTTTACACTTTTGCTGCAGCTCTGCTGTGAAACTTCACAGAAACTGTTCTTTTCTGTAAAGGTCAGCAAGATGAACATAGAAGACAACTGCAAAGCTAAAATTAACTACTGCTTATTAGTTAACGAATTAACTCAAGCCTTTCAGAATATCAGCCATTTGCTTTTACAAATGACCGACAAGGAAGCGAAGTACCATGGACTACTTGAAACGGAGAGACTGGTTTGAAGTAACCTATAGATTTCCCTTCTTCAGGCCACCAACCAGTTCAGGATAAGCATCTATTTAAAGAGTTCTGGAACAGACTGTTCTGTCCATCTTTTGATTGAAACTGGCTTCCTAAGGACTGCATACTATAGTGCATCAGTAAGTTTGTTTCCAATTTGCTTTGCTCATTTCTCTTTTAGCATTTACCAGCCAGGGCGGATTCTAGGAATTCTTGAGCTAAAAATTAGCGGTAGCATTACCAACTATCTCAATCAGCATTTTTCTAATGCTATTTACTATAGTGTCTTTCTGCAATTGTCTCAATGCATATTTAAGTCTCAAATTTTATTACACTTGCCCTCCAAATTCCAAAAGCCCACATAATATTTACAAGCAAAAAAGGTAACATCACTGGGTTGGCAATTTTAACGGTTTGTATCCGCCTCACAAAATGGACTTAAGAGAAGCTTTAGGTTACAGCTGGCTCATTCAAGACAGCATTAGAGTATTTTTTTAACTGAAGTATGCCATACTGGTCTGTCTGGTGGCAGTAATTTACTGCATAGTAGGGAAAGTTTGAGGCAATGAACAAGGTCAAAGCCTGTTTTTGGAAGTTACTGTTTAAATGAGTAAAACATTACAATGACAAAACAGCACAGTGTGGCACTACGGTCAAAGTAAAGTAGATGAGCTCTAGGAAGACCATAGTTATGATGCTATGTACCTCTTCACTGTGGGACCAGTCTGGGTGTAGGTCTTGCTGTTACAGCAATACAAAGAAAAAAAAACAAGGTCCAACCATTCGTCACAGTAAAATGGTTTAATAAAAAACACACAAAGCTTTCAAGTCACAAGACTCAGTGTTGCATCAAATAATGAAAACCATTCAGTATATATAACTGATTCTAGCCTATCAAATTCACAATTAGAATCACATGATTTTAAAAATATCTAAAAACATATAAAAGAATATATATATATAGAACATATAACCTGGAAGTCAAAGGTACATGCATAAAAAACTTTCAAGTATACATACATAACTTTCAAAAGTTCAGCCACCGGTCTCTCTTAATAGTGGCGTAATAGTATTTTTCAAGTTTAAACCAGGATAGTCGATCTGCCCTGAAGTAATTAATCCATTTATACTCCATTTTTTTTTTTTTGATCAACTAGGGGATATATCCCTAGTGTGATCTAAAAAAAAAATGGTTATTTTTTTTTAAACCCTAAATTTAAAAATGTAGACATTTTTAAATGTCATTAAACCATTTTACTGTGTCAAACAGTTGGACCTTGGTATTTTTGATTACTGTTGATCCGTTTAGTTGGCATACTACCTGTTTTGCTTGGATTTCTTTTTTGGACTGTTTGGCAATACATTCTCATTTTTCCAGCTGAAGAACATAAGATGCAAGTTGACTTGCTTACTTGTACGTTGCAGCAATTTTTGAATGTGGGGACTAACCCTTTTACTAATTTACTTATTGTTAGAGGCAATAAAGTAACAGCAGAACCTGTACTAAATAAGCATTCATTACTTAAGAATTAGAGCTAGAAGGCTTAGTACAAAAATATAAGAAGCTACAGTGGCAGAGACTTGGTCTCCTTCCTTATATAGACTTGCATTGTTCCTGGAGTTTAGAGTGGTTAAGATGCCAACTTATAAAAATAAAATGTCCTGAATGGTTAAAAAGCTGGCAGGAAATGAACTTGCAACTGTCTAAACTATATGAAACTAATGAATGAATTCTTTCTGCCCAATATCAGAAAGCTCTGCTACAGTAAACAGCTTGAGGAGCAGATTACATTCTACCATGTTTACTTCTACATCACAAGACTTCCCAAGTTTGGAACTCTGAGACAAAGCTAATTGCTGTTAAGAAAAAGAAGTTTATGAGAGACATTCAGGACTTTCAGCATGGTAATGTTTTCCAGTGGCCGAGAAATAATGATCGTATTTCTCCAAATAGAATAGAAGTGAATCTCGTCATGAAATCTGCTAGTCTAGCCAACCCAAGATGAGCACCATTACAGATATGGTATCTAATGCTGATCGGATCCACCAATCAGCACACGTGGGAGCGACGACTTCTCTGCTGCTACAATGAATGTTCAGTAAACACAGTTCTGTAGATATTAATTCTGCTGGGCCTGCCAGTTCTGCTCTTAATACGCCATCATTAGCGTTTTTTGCCAACAAAGAAAGCGATAATACTAATTTTTTTTTTGGGGGGGAAAACAAGTTTCCAGCTGAAACTACCGATCCAAATAACAGCTTCTCAGAGGGAGCGGAGTCAAATGAGATGGAGAAGCAGGAAGAGAGGCCGGAATACATCAACCATGCGAACACAGATGGGACCAGGACAGCTAACCAATATACAGGTGAGACCAATTACAAGAAGCAAAACGAAGAACTGAGCGGCTCACAAAATCAATGTTCTTAATTTATCTGATATTATTCTAAATGAATTTGAATCAAGTGTATTAAGTAAAGGACTACCATTTTTTATACCATCTGTAGATGCAAATTTAAAATGACACATTGAGCTAAGGCTCTTAGTAACAAATATTGATTTGAAATTGACCTTTTAAAAACAGATCTGTCCAACTTTAATGGTGAGCTAAAAAAAAGCACCTTTACTCCCAATGGCGTACCTACTACAAAAGCTCTCTCCAATGTGTGAAAATGAGACATACAAAATATTTTGAGACTAATAAGAAGAGTAAGTTTTATAATTTAACTTGTTTAGAAAAGAAAGCATTTTTAGAACTTTGTAGTAGGAAAGAAGTCATAAAACCTGCAAATAAAGGTGGAAAAGTTGTACTGATGAATGTTCGTGACTAATGAATGGATGCACAAATTGTTGCTTCAAACCGATACGTTTGAAAAGATTTCTTTGACTGATCATAGTGGTATTATTTATCACGTGAAATCTTTTCTTTATCATCTACTTATGGAAGGTTCAATTACACCCGATTTGTATAATTATTTATATAGTGCTAATCCGGTTGTTCCGTTTCTATATGGACTTCCAAAAATACACAAGAGCTTGTTAACTCAACCTATGAAACCCATAGTCTCTGGTGGGAGATGGATTACTACCCCCTCCCAAGTATTTAGAAAAACTTCATGGTTTATTGCAGTACAGAGATAGCTATATAAAAAGATACAAATGATTTTCTTTGTTCTTTATATAAATGGTTAGATACGAACATGAATTATATTACTACTGATTTATTCATAGTTACATTAGACGTTAAATCACTCTTCACTGTGAAACCCAATGATTTAGGTATCCAATATGTGAGAATTTTTAACTAAACATAGTACTTTCTCAGTGACTAAAATTTCTACAGTATGTACATTTTGGATGTTATATTGAACAGTGTATTCATGTTTGATAATTAGTACTTTCATCAATTATTAGGGGTGGCGATGGGAACACCGGTAGTGAATAGTTATGCTAACCTTGTACTTTCCAGATGGGAAGAACTTTTGTTTATTTTTTTTTTTTTATTTTTTTATTTTTTTTTTTTTTTTTTTTTTTTTTTTTTTTTTTTTTTTTTTTTTCTTTTTGTTTTCTTTTTTTTTTTTTTTTTTTTTTTTTTTTTTTTTTTTTTTTTTTTTTTTTTTTTTTTTTTTTTTTTTTGTTTTTTTTTTTTTTTTTTTTTTTTTTTTTTTTTTTTTTTTTTTTTTTTTTTTTTTTTTTTTTTTTTTTTTTTTTTTTTTTTTTTTTTTTTTTTTTTTTTTTTTTTTTTTTTTTTTTTTTTTTTTTTTTTTTTTTTTTTTTTTTTTTTTTTTTTTTTTTTTTTTTTTTTTTTTTTTTTTTTTTTTTTTTTTTTTTTTTTTTTTTTTTTTTTTTTTTTTTTTTTTTTTTTTTTTTTTTTTTTTTTTTTTTTTTTTTTTTTTTTTTTTTTTTTTTTTTTTTTTTTTTTTTTTTTTTTTTTTTTTTTTTTTTTTTTTTTTTTTTTTTTTTTCCCCCCCCCCCCCCCCCCCCCCCCCCCCCCCCCCCCCCCCCCCCCCCCCCCCCCCCCCCCCCCCCCCCCCCCCCCCCCCCCCCCCCCCCCCCCCCCCCCCCCCCCCCCCCCCCCCCCCCCCCCCCCCCCCCCCCCCCCCCCCCCCCCCCCCCCCCCTCCCCCCCCCCCCCGCCCCCCCCCCCCCCCCCCCCCCCCCCCCACCCCCCCCCCCCCCCCCCCCCCCCCCTGGATTCTTCAGAAAAAAAAAGATTAAATATTAAAAAGGATTTTAACTATTTCCCTTATAGGGATTTATCTCAAAATGAGCTGTTAGCAATTCTGCTAGGTCTCATGCTGACCTTCCCATGAAGGCAGAAATGCCTAAAGGTTCTGCAGATACCCTCAAATCAGAGCTCAATAGCAGTCAAAACGTAGTATTACTGGGATTCTTCAGAAAAAAAAAAGGAGGATTAAAAATATTTAGAAAAGGAATTTTTTTGTAGACTATAGTTCCCTTATAGGGATTTATCTGGTCAGAAATTAAGTCTGTAGCCAATTGCTGCTCAGGAGTCCTCATGGCTGCCTTCACTTGAGGCAGAAAGAAGTATTGAAGTTGTCTGCACTGACTACCCTCCAAATGGCTCAATCAGCAGTCAAAACGTAGGTATGGGAGGTTGCCTCAGCTTTATGAAAAAGTCTGGCTGGTTGTTAAATCCTAGGCAGTATAGAACCAAAACAGTCCAAGGCGACTGCAGCAGTGAGAATGGTTACGTTATGTAAGATGTTCAAAGGCAGCACACCATAGTTACAGACTTAGTAATTCAGGTGATTGCTTTTCAATGAAGTACTTTAAGATGGATTACAAAGGAAAGGAGTAATCATTTGGAGAACTGATAAGAGTCAAATCAGTATAACTACTCTGATATCTCAAACTTCTCTTGTGGTTGGCAGTATTTACATCAAGAAAGGTAAAGCAGCAGTAACTTAAGCTTACAGAAACTGAAGCCAATAAGCAGCACAACTGGAGTAACAAGAAAAAACATTTTATACAGCTGTTCAGTACAGTCACCATCATCTTAAGAATTTTTCATTCTATGTTGTTGTGTTTTTCGGCTAGGGGTCGCCACAGCGGAACTCCGGTCCACTAATGTTTGGTAGTGGATTTTTACGTGTCAAGTTACCAGCCCTGACACAACCTTCAACAAAGGCACGCCCATTCACACATGCCTCCACACAGAAAACGCTCTAGCTGAGAATCTAACGGGACAACGTCTTGCTGTGAGGCGACAACGCTACCGCAGCACCATTACCGCAGGTCCGCACAAGGTCTTCAAATATCCAGACAGTACGAATATAGACTATGCCAAGTTTAAGTACTTAACTGCTCCAGTTAAATCAGATTTAATAGTAGAACTGTTACCTCTAAAATTAAAATTAGATATACATCTCACTCAATCTACCGAATTATGTATGTTGTTTTGCTGCTAGTGTCTTAAGTCTAGAGTGTAGGACCACATACTAAAACTTAA
The DNA here is from genome assembly GCF_019279795.1 of Protopterus annectens. Classification (NCBI taxonomy): domain Eukaryota; kingdom Metazoa; phylum Chordata; order Ceratodontiformes; family Protopteridae; genus Protopterus; species Protopterus annectens. The sequence continues at coordinate 659,083,159 of NC_056748.1, forward strand.
CAGGCATATCTTAGGGTTGCCACCTTTTCAAATGCCCAAAGTGGGACATTTTCTGTAGAAATGTCAGATTTTCCAGAACAATAACATACCTACACAGCCAGTGCAAAGTACAGAACTTTACTTTTTTGCACAAATAAAAGCTTATTCTAGTAACATTTGAATTGCTTATGCTACTTCACATAACATATAGAAGTTTCATATATAAAAACTTATGCAACTATTAAAGAAAACCTAGGAAAAATATTTTTGTCCTGAAATCTCAGGACATTTGCTATTTTTTGATTTTTCACTGGAGACAACTGCCTAAAGAGGGACTGCCCCTCACAAAGTGGGACAGGTGGTAACCCTAGCATATCTTTGGCACAGCATTATTGTCAAAAGAAAATCAGCATAGAGAGATTGTATGAACAGTGTGTGCGCAGACACAAAGGAACTTGAACACAGACACAGCTCACAGATTGCTTCAGTGAAAAATAAAATAGAAATAAATAACCAGTACAATTTTTATTCAGTACCAAATAACTTGTATTACACAAAACCTGTACAATTTTTATTCAGTACCAAATAACTTGTATTACACAAAATCTGTAAAAAAAATAAATGAAATATCTTCCTGCAGCCCACAGAAACACCTGGATCCTAGAAAGAAATCAAATTCACATTGGGGGTAGTCTTTTCAAGAATAAAAATGTAGATGAACTTGTACACACACTTTAAGAGCTGTTTCCTAAACCATGTCCGAGTACAATCAGCATAATACTGTTACGCCCCCCGCCTCCCCATTAACAACTTCTCAACTTTAGTCATAAAGTACAATCATTACAGATACCAAACTGTTTTTAAAAGCACTACATTCTTCCTAAAACAAGCATAACAGCTTCATTTTATTTGTTCAATAACAAGGTAAATGGACTTTTACCCAGACAAAGCAAAACAAATTGTATACAGTTTTGTTACATACAAGGAAATCAGTCAAATATTAAAAAAATAGAACTGAAAAGGGAAGAATTGGAATCCTTTACAGGTTTGCTGTGGGAGTGGGTATGCAAGTGTGATTTTACTGCGCTAAGGGATCAGTGGAGTAAAAATACACTATAGACTGAAGAATGTTAATATACATTCCCAGAGCCAATGATGAAACTTACAGGCTGTTCCTATTGGGGATCAGTATAGAAAGATTATGCACAGGTGGTAGAGAACTATACAACTCAAGAAGGATGGTACTCCTCTACAGGGTGTTGGAGAGGAAAATGCCTATCAGAGACATATGTGAGGAACATTAGTGAGGTTGTACCACTATGAAAGTAAAAGAAATATGGTCCTAATTAGTTTGGATAATCAACTCGCTACTGTAATAAGTTTAGGTACAGTGATGACTGGAAATAAGGTACACCATACCTGAATGGTTTAACTAACTTCACAAAACTGAAGGAGAGAGAAAACTAGTACCTGGAACTTTAAATTACAGCAAGAAATATCGAAGGTGGAAAATCTGGGGGAATAAATATTATTACCACCCCATTGTTGTGGTTGTGCTTCAGGTTTGAGTAAGGACAGAAAGGTCAATAGTACCATGCCAACTGTGGAATGTATATTTTGAGAAATAGTACTGCTGGAAAAAAATGACAGCTAAAAAAAAAAAAAAAAAAAAAAAAAAAAAAGATGCTGCAAACAGCTCATAGCCAAGTGTAAGAGAACAGGGTGCATTTATAAAGTTCAATTTAATATGCAGGACAATATTTTATATCAAAGTAAATCATAAAAATACATTACCTGATTTTTCCATGGGAAGTCCAGAAAACATCTGTAAGAGATGATTAAATAGTCACAGTTTTTGAAAACTTCATAAGTAATCTAGAATGTTACTTATGAAATGAAAGCACATTCTTTAAAATTGTGCCACGCTTTTGAATAAAGTGACCACACACAAAAAATAAATAAAATGGGGGGAAAAAGGTCTATATTGGATAAGAGAACTATTTTGTTAGAGTGTAAAAGGCATGGAGGGAGGGTGGGGGTGAAGCGCAAAAGACTGTGGGAAGATAAGAATGAAAGACTTCTAGCCAAGAGAGGCAGTATACACCCGAAGACATTTTTCACGTTCTTGGTTCATAGGTTTATACTAGGCTATCTGCCCCAAGGCATTTATAAGCCTAGCTCAAAGTTTTGTGGCTTACGCCACCCCTTATATGAAAAAATACTGTACCCATTAGTTTGTTGTGCCTCTGTCCTGCAGTGACACAGAGATGATTCCCGGGGTAAACCTACGATCTCCCATCCACAGGTCAAGATTTCTCTTGAACAGAGCCAGCGAGGTGCTCTGCCTCACATGGACCGGGATTTTATTCCACAGCATAACAAACCCCAGTGCCCCCATTGCCTCCAATCATCGGGTCTATCAGCCTCTCCTCCTACCCCCGGGCTAACTCTGTTCTAAGGTTGGGGTTGACTTAGAACCTTAGGGTGTCCTAGAAGGGGCTATACCACTATTTCCACTGGGGGATGTCCCCCCCCATGACCTATCCCCTTTGCCTTCCCCACAGAACACACCACCACAAAATGGGAATGTCCATTCCTCTATGCTAGCTCCTTAGATGTCAGAGCCAAATGAACCCTAGATTCCAGAGCCATATACTAAAAGGGATTTATCCATCTATGCCACATATCTGTCTCACCAAATACAAGTTCTGGGAGATTTTAATGACTGTGTATAAATGTAGCTGCCAGAATACTTAGTGTAGTGTAATTGCTTTAGTGCATGTGCCTGCACACTACATGAATGGTGAGCCCATAGTAGTGGAGATGTCAAGCAAAAGTCACTGAAGTGTACTAAAGAAATGATTAGGTGGCAGTAGTCATGAATTCTGATAAAAAGTCCTACAAAACCATAAAGTGCCATCACACCTTCTCACACGCTCCAACTAAAAATGTGTAATTATACCAACTTTGTTGGAAGTTGTATGAAAGTATTGACAGCTGCCCAACAACTTTCCCATATGTGTGTATGCACAAGTGTGCGAGATTTTAGGACATTTTAAAATTGAAATTCTGCCTGAACAAGTAAAATTCAAAACCAAAAGCCTCAGTCCCTAAGCAGTTCCAAAGTTTGTGTAGCATAACAAAGATGAAAAAACAAAACATACTAAATAGGACATCAGCTGTTCCTTGCAACCATGGCAATGTTGTGTGATCACACAGTATCAAGCCTACATAAAAAAAAAAAAGCATTTTGAACTGTCTGCGCTGGCCAACTGAATTTATATTTTGACAACTGTTTTATGTTGCAAGATTTACAGTACATTCCAAGCCATTCTGACAAAAAGGCAAAACATGATTAAGTAGCAAATAACAGAATTGAAAAGGCACCTGCATTTCTACAGGGGAAACAAACTTCCACAGAAACTAAAGTGGAACAGTCCTGTGAAAGTGTTCCTTGTCATATAGTGTGGCAGTCTATGTTTGAATGTTATATTCCACATAGAAAATATGCTGTTTCTATAACATGCCGTTACTAGAAGCACTGCTAATATTTTGGGTGAATGACACCGCTAATGTTCCAAATTACACATTTTCACTTGACAGCACTGTGTTGCTGCTTCAGCTAACTTTTCCACAATGCAGATCTGCTTAAGATTAAAAACTGTCATACTAATTTGCACACATTAGCAGACTGCCATTTCATAAAAATCAAATTATTTGATTTGAAGTAATATTCTTAAGTCTTCCTGCATAAATATCTGCTAAAAAATAAAAAGTCAGATACTTGTTGGGCAGCAACATGCATTTTTCCTTAGTTTTCATGAGGTACATGGGCAGGACAATAAAACCAATAGACCTTTTCCATAAAGGCTTGTTTCTGTAGATCCTAAGAAGATGTTGCCTCTTGGGGGGGGGGGGGGTGCGCACTGAGGCACTTGTAAACAACTTCACAATTGCTTTGCAAAGTAAAACGAAAAATAAAAATGGGCATGCATTCTACAATGCAGAGCTGCAGATTACGATGGACATAGCCTAAAGTTACACTCACGTAAATATTTCATCATAGTATCTTGAAGTTACAAGAAATACCCCCCTTACACACACGCAAATAACTGCCCCTGCCACATACAAATTTATACAACCTTTCTTTGCCTTTGGTAGTCATACTTCCTCATTTGAAAAATCGAGGACATCTTTACCTATTTATGCAGTTTACATTAAGTGCACGCCAACAGTTTAGAAGGAAGGGTTTGTCTCCTCTTAGTCAAACTGCATGCTTAAACACAGCAGTGCAACATTTACATAGTGTCTTACCAAACTGCAAAATCTCTAAAACTTGTATGAATCCACTTATTGCATTAAATATGTCTGATGAACTTCAGAAATGCTATTTTGTGTATTAAGTGTATTCAGAAACGGCTAACTTTACAAGATAAAGAAAAAAAAACAAAAATTAATATGGCACCAGAATAAAATTATAGCCGTAATAAAAATTTAGGTTTACTGGCAACAGAGACACAAAAACACTTCTGACCATTTGAACTCATTAGATACACCACATACAAAACACGTTTATTTCTGTTGCTTACCTAAATTTGAACTCAGCTGACCTGAAAAAAAATCTAATTTGTTACATAATAGGCATTACTTTATCTTGGATAGATTACAATAGACAATTATTAGATATTCTACAACTTTCATTTTCACACAGGCATCCAAGCCATGATCTGTACTTACTGTCCCTTCAGGGCTTGGTGCTAGAACTTCTCAGGTTTCCAAACACACAGCCTGTACCTCTGGCTAACAACATTCACAGACGGGGTTACTGTTAATCACCCTGAAACACCCAATCCCTCCAGAACACACATCCTAGTAAGACACTGTATACTAAAATGGGCTCAAACTAAATGCTGAAAAGTGTAGCATCATTCTTGTTAGACAACCTATTACCTCATCATACTGTATAAACAACATACCATTTCAACACAAAAAAAATAATAATATATATATATATATATTTAGGGATTTAGGTAGTTGGATTATCTCATTCTCTTTTGACTGCAATATGACAATAATTGCCAGGAAATCATTTTATTTAGCCTAGCCAAATTTCCAAAGAATGTGACCAATGTCTAAACAGGTAATCATACAATTACACAGATCTTGATTATCAAGAACACCCATCCCTTTGGATTGCAACTCACTAAACAAGTAGAATGACCCCCAAAATGTCCTTAAGTCAAAAGACAATGCACAAAGTCTTGAAGCTACAAAGAAGGGTTAGAAGTACTATTCCTTTATTCAGCATCTTACAGGACTTGAGGGGAGATCTCAGTCTTGCTACAAAGAAGGGTTAGAAGTACTATTCCTTTATTCAGCATCTTACAGACTTGAGGGGAGATCTCAGTCTTGCTTAGTGTGCAATTAGAGATCCAAAATGTCCAGGACCTCATGTACCGAGGAAACTCCTCACACAACTAATAGCAAGAGCAAGTTAATAGGCAATCACCAGCCAGTTACTATATCTCACGCTTACCACTTACAGTTTCTGCATGCGATTCTACCAACCAGTGAAAATAGAAGTTTATCATGTGTTTGTTTGCAACCTGAAGGCTCTCCAATTCAAAATTGGCATGCACTTGATATTTGTATCCCTAGCACAGCAGTGTGACCTTTCTCAAACAGTAACTCAGCCTAAAAGTCAAAGTGAAATTGAACTAATAAAATATTTCCAGTAAAACTGGCACCACACACACACTTGCTCTCTCCAGTTATCTAAATATACCACACAATTTTTAAAAAGTAGTACAGTAACTGATGGAAAGAAAAACATATTGAAACATTATTTGCAAAAGACTCCCAGTAGTGTCACAGCCTCCTCTTACAAAGACTAACCTGCAATACTGTTAATGGGAACATCTGCAATTTACAGTTATGCTACAGGACTTAACAATACAGATCTCAAGCACCTGCTATAACACTGCAGATACAAGCACATTTTCATCTTCACCATTACAAAAGCAGTACAAATCTGAGAGCAAAAAAAAAAAATTGCATATTATCTTCTGTATGATGTAATGGACATTGCTGTCACCAATCCCACCAGAAGATAGCTATAATGTAGGATATTTAATAAATCCCTACGGGGACATGTACTCTTTCAGTCTGTTATTTTATTAAAGACTACAACTGGTCTTTCAAAATAAAATACATTCAATAACTGACAAGATGCAAAACACTGACCTGTATTTATATCATTTAATCAGAATACCAGCAAAGTCAAATAATTTGGTAACAAGTGCTGATCTGATAGTAATGTAACATTCTAAGAAAAATTAAGAGTGCATGGTCCTAACCTTAAACTAAGGAAGACAAAACAAGTAATAGGAAACCTAGAGATGGCAAAGAAAAGAAAATGGGAGGGGGTGCTTGGATTGAGTATAAGTAACGATAATGAAAGCAACAGGACTATATAAGGAACAGATCAAAGGGGCTTGCATTTATCAATGAGCTAAAACAGGTGAAGTAAAGTATTCTACCATGTGCCTTTTAGTAGGTTTTGTGCCACAGGGTGACAAATGTTCAACTACAATAAAAAATATTCTCTAATAAATTTAAATTTACAATAAAAATTCTAAAACTAACTTTACAATAATGTGTGTGTAGCAAGATTAAAAAGGAAACAAGACCGCTTTAAACTTCTCATTTTGGTAACTTTTTAATATGTCAAAAGGGGTTCATATTACAACTGGCAAACCGGCATATTGTTCTTTACACTCACTTGAGTATCTGCTAAACATCTACATGATGCTGTCCATCCAACATACTGTACCAACATCTTATTTTACTGAATTTGCATATCTCAATGGGTCATCCGATTTAGCCAGCAATGAAAACAGATATTCTGTAACGAGACTTAATTTAGAAAGAAAGGGATCCCAATACATGGAAGCAAAGAGAACTACAAGACATACTACTCCATAAAACATGAATTTTAAAAATAACCAAAACAGCCTTAGACAGGATGGTCTCATCACTGCAGATGCTTGCATTCCATGAAATTACAGTGGAGTAAAAAAAAAAAAAATTCTTCCTCAGAGCCTGCTCAGTTATACCCTTTCATTATTGTTTGATGAGCACTAAAAGTTTTGAACCAGTTTCTCGCTCATACTGTAGATGACAAGGCTGGCCTCCCCCCCAGCTGCACTTCTGGGAGCAGATGCTACAGTAATGTGACATACAGATACACAAACATCCTTAGCTGCAATATTACAGAGATAATGTAACATTGTCTCCCAAAATCTAAACTCCCATTTATAGTTCTCTTTACAGACTAATGACTGTTCATCAGGAAATGTACCACGACTGATATTCTGCATCAACTGGCAACATCCAAGTTGCTGACCTTATCAGCAGTACAACATTTTTTTTTTGCTACATCTGCATATAGTGTTGTCCTGTTAATGAACACAATTGTTTTGTTTACATCTGCACAAAACAATATAGCAATGAGTAAACAAACTGGGATACGAGCCTAGTTAAGAGGACCCGCACTTCAATTACTATAGTATTTTATTAGTCACACAACCACAAAAAGGGATTCACATCCTGTACATATTTTGTCTTCATTTGTTCCGAGCCATCTTCAAACATTTAACATTGTAAGTATAGCTAAACCCATGCTTACGAATTAAATATAAAGATCACCTGTATACCAATGACTGCTTGAACAAAAGAAAAGAAAATTTGATGTCTAGATTAAAATCTGCAGTACAACTGAAGAGACTCCACTGACGACGTCAAAGTCGCACAAGACATCTGTGTATCTGCATCAAGATCACATATCAACCAGAGAAGAAAGGATAGCATGACCCAGCAGTGGGTTTCCCTCTGAACAGAAGTGATGGGTCAATAGAAACAGAGTGCTATGCCAATAGCTGTTCCTGGTAAGCCACAGTAGATATCATACACATGCAAATGGAATGGCACATTGCATGACTTAATGGGAGCCCGAAGGACAGCACCTCTCCACCATTACTACAGCCTTCAACTCCTACAATCAAAAGGGTTATCACCAAATTCAACAAACATTAGAAAAACAGCCCACATCCCACCCCATGTTTGTTAAAAGTAGTACAGGCCCACATCTGAGCAAAATTAAACACAGAGACACAAAGAATTCTCCAAATCATAAATGCACTTCAAACCAGTCATGTTCATACCCCTCAGTCAAATCTGTCTCCTTTATTTGGTCTGCTCCCCATAAAATGTATTTTTTTGTTTTTTTTTAGGCAACATCACTAAATAATGAGGCACATTTGAGGTTGATTTCATATTCTCCAGGACTTGCAGGCTAACAATAATCATGTTAATCCAAGAACTTTCTAAAGTTTAAAAGAGCAATATTTAAACTTGTCCCCCATTAAAGTTTTTATCCAGATTTCTTGTGCTTAAAAGTGAAGAGATACGACTGTTTACTCTTGACAAAAATGCAAGATGTTTGCTCACATGTGACTAGCTAACTACCAAATGATTATAAAGAGAGTTACTTAACTGCTTAAACTACTTCTGGCATGTCAATCACCATCAAATCTTTTTATGTGGTCCTTAAAAAAATACCCTTGACAATTCAGCACATTCACATTCTGCTACCCTGCTGCAAACTGTTTACCCATGAATACCACAAGTTTACAGTTATTATTGAATTGACCATATAAGCAATGACTGTTTCCTACGAAATGCACAATTTTTTTTTAACATGTTAAAACTTGAAGGGGGGACAAGGAAATAAAGAGGAGGTTTAAACAAATAAGATCAGCTGAATAGGGAAACACTTTCGACCATTATATAGGCAACATTATCCAAAATGTCTGTGGGGATTGATAAATTGTTACAAAACACCACCACTGAATTTTAAAATATCTTGAAGCAACCAGGGCTATGTAAACTAACAGCAAAATACCAAGTTCAAAATTACTACTCTTAAAATAAACCTTAAATGAAGTACATATGTTCGTTCCTTTTTAATATACTACATAAAGACTCCTAAAATAAATATACGTACATGGTCTTTAATCCTGCTTACCTTTCACAATTACATGTAGCCAACTAGAGTCTTATAAACCAAAAGCAACACTTCACCCAGTAGGAAAAACACCCACAAGTGAAAGTTACATTTTGTTTTGCATTAATATTTGTAAGCGAGGTCATCTCCTGTAACATTCATACAAGGCGCTAAAGTTGAGAAAATGGTTTCAGAAAAAAATCATACGTGTAAGTTTTATTACAGGAAGTTGTTGAGCACTTGGAGAATGATGTATTCCTTATGAAGTTAGTCACTTAGGAAGTTGTTCACAGAAACTGGATGCGAATGACATCAGTGATGGGATGCAGATTAACATTACAACTCAAAAGCAGCAGAGTTTCCCGTTCAAAATACAGCTCATTCAAACAAACAATCTAAACTGACGAAAGACAGCACGTCATTTTAATAACTTGTTAACTAGGGTAGGATACCGATCATCATTCCCAAAGCACTTTTCCAGATGCCTCCGTTTACTGGAAGATCATTGCTTTGGTACTAGTGTGATGTACTCAACATAATAATTTTCAAATCTTTTTCTCCACATTTTAAGGATGTCGCATTACTAACTAGACATAATAATGGGCATGTTTAAAAGGCGTACATTTACAAGCACAGACTCTGCCAAAAAGTGGTACAATAAATGGCACAAAACGTAAAGCTCTAGCAACGTCCGTTATCATGGTCACTACGCTGCTCAATCTCAAATTAAATTGAAAGGAGAGTTTGCCTAACATTCCTCCAGTTCTGCAGCAGCTTAGCCTGACCAAACTAACCCGTTGAAGTTTTAAGCACACACACAGACAAAAATAAAAATATGACCTCAAAATAAAACTAGCTTCAGCACTGGTGGACGAGAAAAGGAAAAACTTCATGTTGGTGACTTGATACTGCCAAATACATGAAGATAACTTCACACAACAAATACAAAAAAAAACAAAACGCGGTTATTCTTCGCTGTCAAGCTACACTATTTTTTCAGGGGGGAAAGCATATTATTTACCTTGCAACATGGCTTCAAGCTTCTTTCTATCCACCCGGAATCTATCCTCAGTCCACTCAGGATCACTAGTGGCAACAGAAGGGCCGCTAGATTCATCTTCAGAGCCAGGCAACGGCGAATCGGTGCTCCGTTCACTGTTAGAGCCCGGGTCTGACTGCTGCATGTATCCGCTCATAGAATCACAGTGAGCTGCCATCACGCCTGTCCGGACCCCGTCAGAGAGTACCCTCGGTGCCGCCGCCTTGTAAGAAGTAAAAGTACCAAACCAAGTTTTCCAGAGCAATATGTCAGCTTCGTACCTCCTACTAACGGTGCTGCTGACCAACCATCCACATGCTTCGAGCAAGGCAAAAATACTTCACCTTTAATATCCGTATCCCATACTGCTACACTTTCTGCCTAATCCCAAACACTAAGTCACTAACGCACTATCTTATTCCGCCAACTGAACAGTCTTAGCTTCAATGAATCGCATATCTCAAACACACATCCGTCCGCCGTCCAAGTTTCGCAAAGTAGTGCCGGTAAAAATTTGGAAGGATAAGCAGGTCAATAAGGTATCATCAGATGTAGTACCAGATGCAAGAAATGAATGTCCTTTCCTCTTCCAAAACAAGTATACCTGAGCCACTGCTTGAATGCATGTTTAATTCTTTTTGGCGTTGACAAATTTTATCACAGTGAATCAGACTGATTTAATAGAGACATATGATTTCTTAAAAGAAACCAAGCTGCTAGCAAAGAAAACACGGCAATCAACTTCATTATACCGTTATCGTTGTACAAATGGCAAATACTGATTTTCTAGGTTGCCAGCAAGTTTGGGAATATCGTTAATTACATCTGTGTGGGTTCGTAACGATCATAGACAAGGGTGCGTTTACAGATGCTGCAATTTATTTGGACCATCCGGTGCAGTTAATATTTTATTGTTTTTCCCTGTTAACCACGTGTTCTTAATACACTGGTTTTAATAGCTCCGTAGTTGCTAGTTTTTATGGTGTAGCAAGCAATTTCCACTTAGTACTCACAAGCTCTTCGTGCTGCCCCCCCCCCCCCCCCGAATACCTATCACTTAAAAATGGACACGTCTCAAAATGCTGTCCCCCAAGCACTTAGTAAACGTAAGTAACATCTTCAGCTGTTCCCCCTAAAACTATTAAAGATATTGTTTTAGGTTAGCAGTATTGCTCCTGTTGCTGGAGGCATTCATCTGCACAGCTGTAGACATAATATGTCCTGAAAAAAAAGCCATACTGATGTGATGCTCAGAAAAAAAATGTACTTGGAGTACAAAGAGTATGCTTGTCTACACCCTTCAAATAGCATATAACTTAATACCCATAACCGTGCTTCTAGAATAGCCTGTTTAGTGTTTGCTGCCTCTTGGTTGTTTAGTAGGTACTGTAAAAAGCACTCAATTGACTATTGTTGCTCCTTGGTTCATCATAGGTTCATAGGAGATTACTAGGCGAATGGCTTAGGATCCCTTAAAAGCCTAGTCAATATAACCCAATTTTACCCAATATATGGCCTCTAAGAGCTGCATAGAAGTTTGACTTAAAAATCAACTTATAAACTGATGCAGAAGCTATCAAAATAGAACTGTCCTAGAGTCCCATTTCTCCTAGTTCAAAGTGAGTAGAAGTAAACAGTGTTTGTCTCTGGTGTCTATTTTTCACATTACTACACCTTTGAATGATGTACCATTAGCTGAAAAGTGGATTTGTGTGTATTGTAGCATCCTGTTAAACTGTGCACATCAATAGTTTTGAACATTTAAGTTAATTTTGAATGGTGTTAATGAAAAAAATATGAATAGTTACACTATTGCCTTTGATGAAGGTGGGGTGTCGAGCTGGCACCTCGGCATTTCATAAAAATCTACTGCCAGTCATTAGCGGACCAGAGTTCTGCTGTGGCGACCCCTTACCAGGAAAAAGTCGAAAGACAAACAACAACAACACTATTCTATTTTGGTAACCATTGAAGAATCCTGCAGTCAGTCACTGCTTTAGTATTAATAACTTAACTATGAATGTTCCAGCTGATAGGCTATATCCATAGGTATGAATTATATTCTTTAAACACGTCTCAGTTTCAAGATGAGGTCATAGGTTAATCTGATCCACACATGGCCAAATGCTGCATGCTTCAATTAATTCATTTATTCAATGAAGCCCACATCATCATGTTCAGGATCACAGAGAGGCCAAAGCCCATACCTATCAACTGCTATAATTTAGGCATAACATTATGGTGACAGTTGCCAAACACAAGTAAGCAAAGCAAATATCAATGGTTGATTAATATGAATCTGAATTATTTTCATGTAGTACTGTGTAAATTGTCATGCAATCTACTGCTATTAAGACTATTACTCTAGTGTAAAAAAAGCATAAAAGTGCCAACCTCCACACAACACTTCAAGGTTAAATACCATTTCTTCATATTCAACCTGCTGTCATGATTATTTCTTGTCATTACCCAGAAGTCAACATTCACCAATCTCTATTCCTCAATGCCTTGCTTAAACTTGCCCTGTCATATGCTAATAATATGTAACCCTTTCTCCTAGATTATCTTGCAAGATGCTCTCTATTGGCTGCCTGAAGATGCCAACTGTATGACTGGTAGGAGTTTCTGTAGGTGTACACTTGAAAAAGTTTGTCAATTGTTTTTTTTCATAATTAGGAATCCTGCCCATGTTCTATACTCCTGAAATCAAGTCTATCCTACAAACTAATCTGCTCGCCCATTCAGCAGCTTTAATATATCCTGATTACTAAGAGTTTAGTTGATTTTACTCTAATGTATGCTGTCTGTAACATAATACATTGCAGATCCATAGCTAGGTCAATTGCTACCCTTGGCAGTTCCTAGACTGCAGATTGATTCCCCCCTCAGTGCAAAGCTGATGACCAAAAAGAAGTTCTCATAAGCAAAATCCAAAAATAAATGTCCTTGGAACTGCTGAACAGTAGTAAAGAGTTTCTAGTAACTTCTTACTGAAAACAGCTGCTTAAGTCAATGCAGTTATTGTTTTTGCACATGATTGGCAACTCTTCTGAAATGCCATTTATGCCACTGGGGCTGTTGCCCCCTTAACTAACCCTAGCTGAAGTAATGATATGTGGTAACCTTCCTGTAATGCAAAACTGGACAGTAAAAATTAAGATAGCTACTTACATATGCCACACATTTAAGCAAAATGCACTGTTCTCCACACTTTGTGATCCCATAAGTATTTGATATTTATTGATTTAAAGACAATAATCTCATCCTCCCAAATCAATACAGAAAGACATGGATCATTAACATTAAAAGAGATGAAATACCAACCTGCATACCTTGCTATTTCATTCTTCTCTGACCCATCCCGACAAGCTGACATAAAACCACACAAAACTATTATCATGTTATCTGTAAATTAAAATGACATAATCTTATAACAGATCTCTCTCATTAAAATCATTTGGATCTGTTCCAATAATGTCTGTCAAAGTCTTAATGTCTACTGTCAAAAGACCTGGCCATAGTGTATGCCAAGTACATTGCGAGTAGTCTAGCACCCACAATATGGGGGATAAAGAGTAGAAGAGAACATAGCTGCAATAAACAAAAGTCATAATGTTTGTTAACAAAACAACAGATAAAAAATAAAATAAAAAAAACACAGAAAAAGTGAAAAACACCAACTGCAGAAGCATAAAATCCAAAAATGTTTAATACTCAAGTAGAGTATGTCTGTAGTTTTATGCTTCTGCAGTTGGTGCTTTTCACTTTTTGTGCGTTTTTTTAGTCATAAGTTTTGCGTCTGTTCCTCATAAATTAATTCATCAGCATGCTCTCTACGCAAGCAGGATGGATTCATGTCAGCAGACTGAAGCCCTAACCATCAAATTACTGAGACAGAAAAGTATCTGAACCCAGCACCTGAAAAAGTCAACAGTGAAAACAAGTATAACCTGATACATAAGCATAAAACATACAGCTTAAAAAAATATATTGAATCAGAAGTATTTTTTCCTGCACCTCCATGCAGGAGCATATATGCGTATGTATGTGCATACGTATATACGTGTCTGTGTGTGGCCAATGTTAGGAAACTGCCCTTTTCCGCACTATAGTGCAATCTCGGAGTTGGTATATATACTTTGGGGGGGGGCACATCCCCCCTCACCTGGGTGGGTTTGACATGCTGCATTCGTAAGGTGGCCAAGTGCTTCCTTTCCCTGTGGCATTTTTCACTGATTTGAATGTGCACTTTATTGAACATTTGCTCTTTTTGTCTCTACAAAAAGAGTTTTGGGGTAGTGTAGTTCGATTATGTGACATAGTATAATATATGTGTGTGTGTGTGTGTGTGTGTGTGTGTGTGTGTGTGTGTGTGTGTGTGTGTGTGTGTGTGTGTATGTTGAATTATTGGAATGCAAATGTATTGAAACTGAAGTCATTGATGCCAGCATTCCAAAATTCAACATGTCAAAAAGCTTAAAATATCACTAAACTGGTCAGAAAAGGAAACAAGCATTTTCCTTTTGTGATCAAAACTCCAAAACCACACTCCACCACACATTCAGATCAAGTCTGTCTGAATAGTGGCTGTGCTATGGGCAGGATTTTTAAAACATAAGGTGTATGGTTTGGAGCAAGGATAGGGTTAGGGTTAACATGTATTACTAGGGTGGACAGGGAGGGGCTTTCTCTTCATATATGTGTATATGTGTGCGTGTGCGTGTGTGTGTGTGTATATATATACATATATAAATATATATATATATATATATATATATATATATATATATATATATATATATATATATAAAATTACATGTGAACATGTATGTACTAACTCTACGGTTCTACAACCCCAGTGTCAGCAAAGTCTGTGAACTGTGCTATACACTGAAAGTAGTTTGTTTTCAAATTAGACAAAATATGTACTCTGACACAGAAACACTTTGCATCTCATGGTTTTTAAACCCAGACCATCTAGAAAATAGAGATTCAGTGATTTACGATTTAAAGTAAATACAGGCTCCCATACGGCATAAGTATCATCAGTCTCTGAGAACATCTTCAGGGCATAGTATATAGTTTTGCAAAATCAACCTGGCTAAAAACTACAATTATACTACAGCATGGAGTGTGCATCTTCTGTCATTAAAAAACATGCACAAGTAGTAAGGAGTAAGGCTCATTTAAATGTGATTCCCTTTCCCAAAGGAGGCTTTGGAGACACATATCTCTGATAAAGTAGTGTATCTTTTTGACTGATATTTGCCCTGAGATGGCAGCAAAAAGTGTAGAGGTCCCCTCTTCCTAAATCAGTACAGAAAGATAGTGAGTCTGCACCTGCTTTAATTTAATTTTTAATATATATTCCTTAGTACTGCCTATGAACGCCACTCTCCATACTTGGGTGTGAAATGGCTATCATAGAAACTGTCTTAAACGAGAAATGTCCGTAATATGATTTAAATAATTATGAAAATGACTCAGAAAGTCTTGTTTGCTGAAGTGATGCCCAGAAAACTTTCACTAATGCAACATTTCTATCATCCAGTTGTTAGAAGATGAAAAACAAAAATCCTATCAATGGGTGAAAAAAAAATTGTAAAACATCCGTTTGTAAATTGAGAATTACTACCATCATGGGCTTGAAAGACATTTCATTTATCATCGTGTACATTTTGAGATTTCTATACAGAATTAAGATAACCCAAGAATAGAATAAAACTTTACAAGCAACCTAAGGGTTTGCTAAACAAATGTGGTTATTGTGTAATTGTGTTTATACAGCTAATTGATTTGGTGCATCATTCAGATACTAATACTCTGTTAAGTTTGTTTCAGGCACTCTATAAAGATATGAATATATTTTCACTCCTGATAGCATTTCTGCATTATGCTGTATCAGATTTGTCCTCCTAGGCAGATCTCAAAAGATTTCCTTATTTCTAACTAGAATTTCTTAACACAAAATATTATATTCATAAAGTAGCAGAAGGTATTTTAAGAACTAAGCAATCACGTGAATGAAGAAAGGAGATTTTACCAATGGAGGGACCACAAGTAGGGATATAGAAAGCATGCAAGAAGGGGTCAGAATTTACTGGATAAACATAGCAAAGAAACTAAAGTAATGGGAGCAAATAACTAGAGGAAAGGTAAAAGAGTAGGATGAAGACAAGCAGATGTTTAGACTGCAGGTTAGAGACTGCATTCTCTACGACAGATTAATAATAGAGTATAGGCAAAGAGAAAGGGGCAGGGGATTAGAGACTGCATTCCCTACGACAGATTAATAATAGAGTATAGGCAAAGAGAAAGGGGCAGAGGATTAGAGACTGCATTCCCTACGACAGATTAATAATAGAGTATAGGCAAAGAGAAAGGGGCAGGGGATTAGAGACTGCATTCCCTACGACAGATTAATAATAGAGTATAGGCAAAGAGAAAGGGGCAGAGGATTAGAGACTGCATTCCCTACGACAGATTAATAATAGAGTACAGGCAAAGAGAAAGGGGCAGGGGATTAGAGACTGCATTCCCTACGACAGATTAATAATAGAGTATAGGCAAAGAGAAAGGGGCAGGGGATTAGAGACTGCATTCCCTACGACAGATTAATAATAGAGTACAGGCAAAGAGAAAGGGGCAGGGGATTAGAGACTGCATTCCCTATGACAGATTAATAATAGAGTACAGGCAAAGAGAAAGGGGCAGGGGATTAGAGACTGCATTCCCTACGACAGATTAATAATAGAGTACAGGCAAAGAGAAAGGGGCAGGGGATTAGAGACCGCATTCCTATGACAGATTAATATTAGAGTATAGGCAAAGAGAAAGGGGCAGAGGATAGCTAAATGGAAGACCAGCTCTGGTAGAGTTTTTAGTTCAGATATGACAGATGTTGGTTAAAAATGATTATTAAGTAGGGCATATAAAATATCACATTATAACTATAAGAATCAGAGGAAGTTAGAAAAGGTTGGGAAGAGAGAATGTAAAGCTAATATACAAAGAAACAATGAAAGGACATCTATACAGCTCTCAATCATGCAACAGTGTCCAGTAGGTTTAGGAGTATGTACACATTCACACACAGCACACACACACACACACACACACACACACACACACACACACACACACACACACACACACACACACACACACACACACACGTGTGCGCACACATGCACGCATATTCACATATACACACCACACTATATTGTGCTACTTACCTGGTTCAGTAATGTATGCAGGGCATAGCTGCTCTGCTTTATCTTACATAGATTCCCAAGTAGGAATTCATAGGTGAACCTATCTAAAATGTTCCATACACTTATGTATTTTGTGTAATGCTCTGCATAGAGCTTGCATAATATAGATTAGAAATCACTGTACTATGCAGGGTGTATAGGTGTAACATTGCGCAACTGTCTCTATGTAATACAAATTGAAGTTTGTGTAATATGACAAAGTTAAAATAAAAATACTAATGGCATTCACAGCATAGGATTCAGAAGGGCTGGTGATGAATGCTCTGGAATTCATTGTTTAAATCATTTGTTTTGAGAAGTATAGGCTAGTTATATGAACTCATACAGAAAGAGGGAATGTAAGTAAAAAGACGAGACTTTGTTGAAGACTGAGATATAAAGAATGGAGTGACACGAGAGACATGGTTCAGCTTTTCAGCATTATATACTTCATGGGCCAAAAAGCCAGGATAATTTTTTCAGTACATTGACTGAATATCTTAACAGAAACTGATGGGCAGCAACCAAGTTATAGTAACTATTTGAGATTATAAAAGATAATTAATACAGTAAACTCTCAGTTAACCAGAACTCAAGCAAACAGGAAAAAAAAAAATCGAAGAAATACAGTAGAATTTTCATGTGTTTCACTTTCTGTTCCCCCTGCAGAAACATACCTTACATTGTTAAAGTTTTAGAGTTTTAAAAAGGAAGATAGGAATAAATTCCCTCTCTCCCCAACCTAAGAACAAGTCAAACCAAACAGATAGTATAGGGTACAGTATTAGTCAGGCCTATTTTTAATAGTAACTCCAGAAACTACAGTTATCCAGCATCTACCAATCCCCATGGGTACCAGTTAACTGAGAGTTTACGGTAGGAAAGTTTAGTTAATAGGAAGGTTGGCAGACAGGAATCCAAGCAAGATTAGTCTGGGATAAGTTGAACAGAATATCATCAAGCATAATAAGGGGATGTGAACTGAATTAGGAATTCTGTTTCAATAAAATGGATTCACTTAAATTGTTAAACACAAAATCTGATATTAATACCTAAAAAAGTGTTGAAAATAATGTGTTATTAAATTTTCACCTTGTGTTTAAGACTGTGAAGGAGGATGCCCTTATGGTTAGAATCAGAACAAAACCACAAGACAATTACAACCAAGAACAAGAAAAGGAAACCTCGTAGCTTCATACTTTTATTCACAAACTTGAGCACTTTTTTTCCAGGTATCACGGACTTCATCAGAATAAAACAACCATCTCAAAACTTGTTTAAATATTACAAAACTTAAAAAGTGCAACCCCACACATTCAAAATAACCTATCACAAAACCTCACTAATTAAAAAGTCACATTGTTTAAGAGTTTCCCACCAAGTTACATTTAACTCTTGCAGTACTGATGCATAACTAAAACATATAGCAAGCTTTTAGTCTTACGAAACTACTTAAAGAAACATGGTCATTAAGACCTGGGTATGTTACAGCATTACTTCATATAATCTACTGTAATTCCAAATATTTTAGATAATCTAATTCAGGTCTCCCCGGAACCCAAATCACTTTTGTCAATAATACCAAATTTAAATACATGGTCTTTATTTTCACAAACATGTCTGAATAATGCATTTTTAGTGTCCATTTTTCTGATGTCATTGAAATGCTGATATATTCGGTCTTTTGAGGGCCCTTACAGTTTTTCCTATATAGAAACAATCGCATGTCTGACATACAGTAGCATATACCACTCCTTTAGAATAGCAGTAGAACCTTCCGGGGACATTTACCACAAAATGTCCCCCAAGATTTATTTTCTTACATACCAAAATGTTACAACATTGGGCACATGTCCCACACTTAGGCATTTTTCCATCTTTGTGGTTTCTATTATTCTCTGCCCTTTCAAGCAACTGCTTGAAGCTACTTTCTTTTTTATACACAATGTTTACTTTTTCTCCAACAATTTTTATATAATCTGGGTCACTTCTAAAAAGATCCCAGTTTCTCCTTATTATACCGCTGATGGAATAAAAATATTTATTGAATGGTACAATGGATGACCTGTTCCTACAATCTTTAACTTTATTGTCAGACACATTACTTAATTCAGTACTAGCCAAAAGGTCTCTTTCCATTCCTAGATTACTTTTATGATATACATTGCATATCAGCAGTCTCATATCACTTTCTCAATTTGCAGTGAAATTACTTGCCAGTATAACATATCACAATCTTTACTTTATACTTTACAGTTCTTAACTGTGATTCATATTCTTACCATCATTTTATTCCTTAGCTGATTATATCATTACTTAATCTGCTTTAAACATAAAATCTTATATATAGTTGATTTCATATTTAAATGACAAACATGCTTGGTTATATTTTCTTAAAATATCATTCTCTTCAAGCAAACTTTGATTGTAATATCCTGCAGATATCTTATTTTTGTTCCATTAAAAGTGTACTGCTGCGAGTCGTTAAGCTTATATAATGTCACAGGTGACTGTGAAATTATCAGTTTTACTTCCTGTTCCTCTCCAACCAAATCATTGTGTTGCTCTGGCTGAAGTCTAAGTTTTCTGTCTTTCCTTAACGTGACTCTACATACTCATAATATGAACTCTTTTCCCTGCTGTATACTTCACAATAAGATCATATTTTTGGTTCTCAGCAACATTCGTTGCAGTTCCTGTAGTGTTTTGTATAAGAATTTCTTAAATAAACTCTGCATCAAAACAAAATATTTTGAGCGTAAACAATGTCAGATTGTTGCCGAAAATGTCAAATGATAGCCGTATAGGAGCCAATGTAAATCAAACTCCTATATGACATATCACGTTTTTGCAGGGGGGCTGCGACCCCCACACCCCCTGCTACTAATTTATTCCAACTCCGAGATCACACTAGTGGGGATATGGATTAGGTTCATAGGTTCATAGGTTCATACTAGGCTATCTGCCCTAGGGCATTTATAAGCCTAGCCAGAGTGTGTTTGGCTTTCGCCACCCATTTTAAATTTATTTTGCTATGCCTTTTTTTGAGGTTAGTATACTGTGCCTCTGTCTAACAGTGACACAGAAGTGATAGCCGGAGTAAACCTACGATCTCCCATCCACTCATCAAGATTCCTCTTGAAGAGAGTCAATGTGGGACTCTGCCTAACCTGGACTGGGATTTTATTCCAGAGTGAAGGGAGCCTCTGGGTTATGAATCTGTCCCTCCAGCATGTCCTATTTATTTCAGTGCTGAGGTTCAAGTCTCGAGCGTAGCTTGATGGGATTTGGATTTTCTGAGGTGCAGCATGTCCATTAATTCCGGGTTGGACATGGCTTTATACGTCAGGCACAGATTGCCTCTGAGCAGGCGGTATGCCACTGAGTAGAGCTGGAGTTTCTTTAACCGAGCAGCATATGACATCTGTTTGAGCCCTTTGATATTCTTGGTGAGGTACTTTTGGGGTCTTTCCAGTTTCTGCAGGTGTCTGGTAAGGTACATCCCAAAAGGGGCATTGTACTTAATTATGGGCCTGATGAGGGATGAGTAAATAGGTACGATGACCTCCCCTGATCTAGATGTGAATCCCTTCATGATTAGGTGGGCTATATAAAATGTTTTTCTAACCACTTTGGCCACGTGGTTGTCAAATGAGAGATTGCTATCAACTTGGGTCCCCAGGTCCCTAATGACTTCTTCTGTACTTAATGGATTACCACCTATGTGGTAATTTGTGGGCACTTTGTTTTGCCAAAGGGATGACTATACACTTTTTGGCATTTAGCTTGAGGCCATGGCTCTGGCACCAGTTGTCTGTTTCTATGAGGCCCTTTTGGAGGATGCTTGTGTCGGCTGGAGAGTTGATTATGGCGCCCAGTTTGCAGTCATCTGCAAACTTGGTCAGCCACAGTCCTTCGGTGTTGGCCTGTACCACCGAGAAATATATACCGAACAAGAGAGGTCCCAGGACTGAGCCTTGTGGGACGCCACTTGTAACTGGTTTGGAGTCCGACATGGCTCCAGCAATTCCAACCATGTGGGTTCTGTCCTTGAGCCAGTTTGCAACCCATCTAGTGACATAGGGGTTTATATTTAAGCTGGTGAGCTTATCTATAATGCCCGAGTGGGGTATTGTATCGAAGGCTTTTGCGAGGTCCAGGTAGGCTGTGTGGACCACCTTCCCCTCGTCAATGGCCTTGGTGACTGTTTCAAAGAAATCGACCAGGTTTAAGAGGCAGGATCTGCCCTTAACAAAGCCAAACTGGGTATGATCCAGTGTCTGTAGGTCCCCAATATCTTTATTTATGAGGTCCATGATGATCCTTTCCATAGCTTTGCAGACCAAGCTAGTCAGGCTTATGGGCGATAGTTTCCAGGATCCGTTGAGGCACCACCTTTGTGGAGAGGGACCACTGTTGCTGTACGCCACTCTTTGGGTACATATCCTGTAGTAAGGCTAAGATTGAACAGTAGTTTTATGTTTGGGTTTAGCTCTTCTTGGAGTTCATGTAGGACGAGCCGGGACACCATCTGGTCCCATTGATGCTGTGTTTTTTGCTTTGGAGAGGGTGGCTCTTACCTGAGCATCTGAGATGTCAGGGGGGCAGCACTCTCTTGGGATAGATATTTGCCCTTTTGGTGGGGAGAGGGGGGAGAAGTTTGCACTGAACCTGTCAGCTAGGATGTTGGCAATGTCTGTGGGCTTGTTGTATTTTTTGTCATTTTGGACTAATTCTGAGCATATCTGGGAATTCCCACCCAGGTTCCTAACATAACTAAAGAAAGCCTTGTAATTATCCTTAGTGTCCTGTGCAATTTTTCTCTCGAAGCTGGCCTTAGATGATTTTATGAGTGCCCGTAGTTTTTTGCTAATACTGATCAGAGATGCCTTCCCTTTTTGGGATTTTGCTCTATCATGTAGTAGCTTCCTCCTTCTATTGTATAGTTTGTTTATGGCTGGGGTCCACCAGACAGGACGTCTGCCTTTGGAGGATTGAGTCTTGGTTTTATTTGGGATTGCATGATCCATGCATTCCTGAAGGTGTTCATAGAATGCGTTTATAAAGGATTCTGCGGTCTGGGCCGTATTTTCCACAGGCCCGGGGGCTTTGAAGGATTTTTCCTCGGTTTTGAGGCGTGTGAAATTTGCTTTAGAGAAGTTTTTCACTGTGGTTTTCTGGGCAGGGGGTGGGGTCGGGATGTGAATATCCAGTGAGATTAGTTTATGGTCTGATCTTACCAGTGAGAGATAAACTTCTGGTCTGGAGCATAGTGTCCCCATGTTGGTGATGATCAGGTCCAGTATGTTTTCCCCTCTTGTGGGAGTGGTAACAAGTTGTTCCATAGCATTTGAGTTTATAAATTCTAGGAACCTTTGGGCTAGGGTGTTGGAGCTAGAGTAATGCTCCCAGTCTATGTTTGGGTAGTTGAAGTCGCCCAATATAATGGTGTTTGGAGAGACCTTCATATTTTCCAGTATTCTCAGGAAGGCAGTGGGGTTCCTGTGTTTGGGAGGGTGGTCTGTAGCAGGCTATAAACTGGAAGGCAGTTTTACCCACAGTTAGTTGCACATGGATAGTCTCTGATGCTTCGTGCTGTGCCACCAACCTGGAGGTGTGGGTATCTTTGACGAATATTGATACTCCCCCTCCTTTTGTGATTTGGTCCAAGTTTTGGGGCCGAAAAGCATGGTATGAGGTATAACCTGGTAGTGTTGGGGTGCTCTCGGGAGCCTTGAACCAGGTTTCTGTTACTGCACAGATATCAATGTTCTCCATGCTAAGGAGAGTTTCGAGTGCATGCATCTTGAGGTTTAGACTTCTGGCGTTGAGTAGCATTACTCTTAGTTTCTATTCCCACTGTACCACGATCTCGTACATGCAGTCAAACACATTCACATAAGTATGTTCAACTATCCAACTCACTTTTCATTTTGCGAGTGACATTCTGATTTTCGGCAGCATTACTGCCGACAGCATGTCATTCACAAAAATGATAGTAAACCTATGAATGAGATTTAATTGACTTTCTGCCATCTCCTTAAGGATGGAAGCCAGACAATCTTATGGAGTGATAAAATCTGGCACAGACTCCTGTGTAAAGAAGTGCTAAAGCTGACTATCAGCATAGGACTGATAACTGGTACATCTCCCTTGTCGGTATTCCATCGTGGCAGCATACAGAATATAATCAACAAAGGATCCAAAATTGAGTCCTGTGGCACCCCTCATTTCAGAGTATTATATGCATTTTGTAAGCAGCTATAGTGAATGTCATATTGGATTTTAACTGCACCACTAAGTCAACTGTGTATAGCATTTTTTTTGTCTAAACTTTATCTGACAAGAATTTCCTGTTATTATTAACTAGTGGGTGTTTTAACTCCTATTACCTAAGGCTGAACCAGAAAATGATCCACATGTATCAATATTCTACCCCAGTTAACAAGAAACATAAAACAACTAACTCTGAGATTGTACAATCTCAGGGAAAAGATAAAAATCCCAATATACTGATATCTTTATCTTTAGAATAAAAAATCTGAAATTGCACATTAGTGACTGAACACCCATGTGTTGATTACTAGTGTGATGATTATAAGCCTGATAGCCGAAGGCAGCACTATAAGGGAAAAGGACAAAAAAGCTGCATTGTCTAAGGTTTCACCATGGGGTGTATGAAATCCTAACTATTCAGGATGTGGTTCTTGCTAGCTTTGAACTAGAAACTTAAGCGTACCAGATGTAACACTATCAGGGAAGATAAAGGAGTTGGCTGCTGTTTTTCAGATTGTGAATGACAGGCTATCAAAAGGTGCAGTTTGTCTGCTATTAGTCAAAATCAAAAATATATTGTGAATTTAGCAGTCAGTTTGTAGGGTTGTGCTCTCCAAATAGAATGAACTGATTAGTGCAATTGTTGGAGGAGTATTACATGATTTAAGGAGAAAATTAAGCTCCATTTTCTGTCACAGACAAGGCACACCAGTTTCAAGACATACAGTACAAGGGGAAAAGATGTCCACTTAGAGGTTTTTAGGTCCACTGCAACCAACTTTATACAGGAGTGTTTTTACCTTTCCAGAGGGTGAAGGCATAGGCTATTGCCATTAAATACTGCAGCAATGGAGCCCAAAGACCTATAAATTATCCTTATGGCCTTATCTGGAATAAGTATCCAGAACCAAAAAAATAAAAAGATAAGGACAAAAGTTTGGGTGAGTAGACTGTACATCAATAATTAGTAAGCATGGCTGAAGCACAAAGCAGGTGTCAGCAGGGGGTTGTAATCCTTCTATTTGGTCATCTGGTGGTTAAGGACTCTAGCTATTAATTACCACTAGTACAAGAACTAGATGAAGCAACAGAATTAATCAGTGGAGGAACCAGTATTGAACTGGGGAAAGGTGATTTTATTAGTAAACCAATGTTGCGGTTTAACAGGCACACCGTTGATGATTTGTATAGTTTTAGAATAGTGGTTGGAGTCTGAGTTTGCATGGACTGTGGCTCTTCAAATATTTGCATGGATTGGTGAAAATAATGTATTTACAATTGGAAAAAGCCAAAAGGACACTAAACATTTTCAAGAAAGGATGATGACAAACAGAGGGGATCAGTTTAGCTGCCATCCAAACTTTAAAATAAAATGATCACAGAAATGCAACAAGGATGTGCTGCATTTGTCATGGAAGGGAATAGCAAATATTTAGCAAATTTAAGGGCAGGTTTATTGATACCCAACTCAAGTCATGTTTGACAGGGGAAAGCCTTTACCCTCTGTACCAAAAGGCATACTTGGAAAGAGTCAAAAGGTAGCAGATACTGGGAGAACACAAAGCATGTCAATCAGTACTACCCCCAACATTGATTGCCCCAGCAGGGGATATCTGGCATTTCAGCCAGTTCTCCCATGGAAAGTAGTAAAGCAACCCATGCAATGAGTAATGGCTGATACTGATGAAGATGCTCAAAGTAATGGAAAAGTACTGGCAATGTGATAAGGCTCAGAAATAGTATTAATAAGCACATTTACTACATGATAAGGGAATGCTTTCCATTCTTATCATTTACAAATCTCTCTGTTTGTTTATATGGCTTGAATTAGTATCTGGGTTATTAAGGCCATGGCTGCAGTTATTTTCCTCCATCTTTTGATGACCTTCAGTTAGCTGTTATGCTGATGATATGTAATGTTACTGAATAGCTGTAGAGCTAGTGAGGGCAACAACTTGTCCCAGATATTTGGGACTGTAGATTCTGTTGAGCCAGGTTATCCACTGTCTCGATAGATTGGGCTTGATCTCAGTTTAAATGGGAAGAAGTGCCCAGGTGAGATTTTATAAAGCAGACCAGATTCACCTGAGACTGGAAGGGCTGTTGGTGACACTTGGTGACTCTCAATGAAAGGAACCAGTCAGAAGTGACTGACACACCTCATTCCTTAAATGGCAAACACTAGAATGTCTGAACCTCGCTCACTTCTGTCCCTCATAAAAACAGAGACAGGTAAACATGGGTACAAATATTGTTACAGAGATAACAAATATCAGCATTAATGAAGCTACACCCCAACAAGGCCAGAAAGTAAGAAAGTGAATTCACACTAGAATTCAGGAAGGAATTTAATGCTTTTCTTAAGACTTTGTTAACTCATTACATTTGAGAGATTCCTCCAGGTGCATTTGCAGTTAACTCCTACTGACGCCTCTAGGCTTCAAATATTGCTTGTTCATATTTGCATCAATAATTCCAAAACCATGCTATATACAAGATTTTAAAAGATTTCATCTTAAAGCTTATACAATGACAAACTCTAGTGCATTAATATTTGATCTCGGCTTGTGTAGGTAAAGAGATATTAACTGTTGTTATGATATTAATTTATATAGATATAACTTTCACATTTTTCTAAATATCTCAACAACAAAGTAACACAAACAGAATTCCTTAGCCTCTTATGAAAGCTCTCAGCTAAATGAATAATATGTTGCTGATAGTATCTGTGCTACATGAGTGGTTGCTAAGATATAATAAGTTGTTTACAAAATATCAAACACAATAGTTACTGTGTTTACTGTGACTTATAAATTTCAGTTTAAGACCTAGAACCTAAAGAATACGACCACTATAAAAATAGTTTCTGCTGAAGAGTTTGCCAGTTACACTTCTTTCATAACCCCTCAGGTTCCAGAGATATGAACAATTGTTTTGAAATGTGAGGACATAATTTGAATCTGTCAGAAGGCTTAGGCTCCACCCATTGGAAGTTATAGTGCAGACTTCCTGTGCTCCACTGGAGTGAATGAGTTAAATTATTGTTTTCTGCTGTGAACATAACTTGATTAAGGGGTAGGCTGTTACAGTCATTTGACCAAAGGATAGGAACAGAAAGTGTTAATGGATATAGTGGAGGTTTTTAAGTATCTCAATCAGATCCGCTCTTGAAACTGCTTTCTTGGGAAGGTATTTGGCAGGGTGTCATTCAAGTGGTTGAAAAACTGATCTAATCTCATTTGCTCTAATGATATTCTTCAATACATTTTATCATTTATAACTCTAATAATAAGGACAGTTTATATTTTTTATCACTGGTATGAGTTTTCTTAAAGATTGATAAGTGGTATTGCAGTTTGCTTTATCACTGTTTGCTGGATTGTGCAAGCTGGTGGTGCACTTCTAGAGGTTTTCACTTTCTTACACTGTAGTGGGACCATAGAGTTGTAGTAGGTGCAAGAAACATGTTTTTTTTAATTTTTTTTTTTGCATTATTCTGGGTTAGATGAAGTGTGTGTAGACCAGCTGTGTTTGGTCATTTGTGTTTATATATGCTTTTATATCATATGACATATACTCATATGGCATGCCAGCCAATCCTTTTGTTGTATTGTAAGTTAGCCCATGAAGTATATAAAGCATAGGGAAAAGCAGATGCTCAAACATGATAATAAAAAATGGTAAAACGATGACAGAGGGCACCTAAGACAAGGGACACCATATCAAAGCTTCAAGGCTGCATTATGCACTCCTTTGTAAAAAAATGTGTATATATGTTAAGCTGAGTAGAACAATGACTAACACAAATTACTCCCAACTATATGGCCAAAGTCTGGAAGGGGTCTTGAGCAAGTCAAGGAAACTTAAATATAACCTATATATTTATGAGAAATGAGTGTTATTTATACCTATGGAATACTGGGCCATGCACAAAAACATGCAGTGAAGCTTTGGCAACAAAATTAAACATATAGCATGTGACTTTGTACACTTTTAAATCCTGCATACATTTTGGAAGTGTAAGCCCTTATAGTGGCTGTGAGTTAACCTATCTATCCTGCTGTCTCACTGGTGGTAAGTGAATGTCCCCTGTAGTCAAAATTCTTTTTTTATTGGAGAGACTAAAATCAGTGGACCTTTAGGGTTACTTCCACCAAGGTGAGTCCTACAATTAGTAAGTTTTATATGTGCTTATATAGCTTCTAAATCAAAGTTCCACAGGACACCACTTGGGAAGATCTTATGCTATGGCTAAAGCAGAGGAGCAATTGGTTTACCAGCCCAAATGTGGTACCCTCATCAATGGGAGAAAGATACCTTACTGGATCAGGAGCATTGACCCTTGAAGCAACATGAGTTAATTTTATAAATTTTATGGTATGTGGTCCAATATGCCTTTTGAAGTAATCATTATTCAGGGCAGATATTTTAACTACTCTTGTAACTATTTTGGCCTTTGCAGATAGACATTTAAGACCCCAACTATGCCAGGTTGTTGTGCTTCATATTACTGCAGTTAGTCTTTTAAATTGCAGCATTTGTTGGTTGCTATAATGTTATGACACAAGTATTCTGCTTATGACATTGCGTAATGTAATTAGTGTTTACATTAATAAAGTTTGATTGCACTTCAAAAAAAAAAAGATGAGAGAAAGAGACAGATCGACTTTACCATAGAATCCACTCCTGCTTTATATGGTTAATATCATTTTTAAATGTCTTATGGAATGACAACTTTTTCTTTGAAAAGTAGATGGATTTCATTTGGCAGCAGGGCTTTTTTTTCAGTATAGCCTAGTGGCTATAAGCACAGGCTGTGACTTTTGCTATATGACTTCATTCTCCTGTTTATGATACTACCAGCTTTGTAATATGAATTATTTTTTAATACCATTATTGAATTATCACTTAAGATATAGACAAACATACACAAAAACAAACCATATTAACATGTTCCTTTTCACAAACATTATGCATCATGTATGTTTTTTGTTTAAGTATCATCAATTGCAAGAGGATCTCCAGTTCAATCCTTGGCTGGGGTGCCTTCTGTGTGGAGTCTGCATGCTCTCCCTGTGGTCGTGTGGGTTCCTCTGGGTGCTCCAGTTTCCTCCCACATCCCAAAAACATGCCGTAGGTGGAGTGGACACTCTAACTTGGCCCTAGGCGTGAGTGCGTGCATGTGTGTGCTTTCTGTGGAAAGTTGGGCACCGGGCTGGCAACTTGACACCGTAAAAACTCCACTGCCAATCATTAGAGGACAGGTGATCTGCTGTGGCGACCCCTAACCAGGAAAAAGCCGAAAGAAGAAGATGAAGAATCATCAATTGCTCAATTCCTGCCTTCCCTTAAATCTCACTCCTCCTCCAAAACATTATTCTGCATGTATTGCTCCCACAATTTAATTTTTTTTTCTGTGTAATTTGCTTCTACCCTTTTCTATAGATCCCACTTCCAGCTTCTTTATCTATGTTATAATACTTAGTACTTCAAATACAGTTGGTTTAGTCAAACTGTAGGATTCAATAAACACGATGTAAGCTTCGCACGAAGCCTACACAGAGTTTATGTGTTTGTGTGCTGAGCAGTGGTGGTGATTACATATTCATACTGTGAACAAATGTGGTTTTGTGGCTGGCAACAGTGTTGCCAGCCAGGAAACCATGTAAAGCAACATGGATAGCAAACTTGTTTACCTTAGAGCACACTAGGTTAGTGGAATTGCATGGAATGCCACAATGATTACCAGGGTTTATCATGTAACAATGTGTATGATCCAAACACAGTACAGGACAGTGTATAAAGTGAGAGTATTGTGGAATCCCATTCCAGGCATTCTGTACAAAAGTTGTGCAAATGATCTGTAAGGGTACATGGACTGCCATTTAAAATAAACAGTCAGGAGAAGTGTGTGTATTGAATAGGAACACACAGATGAATTGTTGGAATGAACCCAGGGAAAGATGACAGGTGAAACATCATAATGTACAGCAAATGAGGGCATGTAAATGGGAGATAGTTATAGCAGGAACACTAATCACATATCAACATGGTACAATAAGGACTGCTCAGTAAAATGCATATTATGTGACTGTCAGACAAGGTGACATAACAATGGAGAAGATGTCTTTGTGATGTAATTATGCATCCTGATATGAACAATGGAGAGGACATCTATCAGGGATGTTATGTACAGTTGGGGTTAGGTGCATATTGTGAAGCTATGCAAACTGTTTTGCCTGAATATGACTGTAATGTCAGCAGAAGTCTCCAACAAGTGGGACCCAGTTACAGGCTCATGAAAAACAGTAAAAGAAGCATGCACAATCATGGACAATATCAGAATAATACTACCAGTAATCCCATGTCTTTGACATAACATATGTGATTCTAAGTGATCATAGATGCTTCTGTATGAACACACTTGTACAATTATTATGACCTGTCAGCAACCTATGAGGATAATCAAGCACATTGTCCTAACACTGTAATATCTACTGGAGGTGTTAGGAGGGCCACTGCTATACTTATATGTGATATTATGATCACTACAGGTTAGTTGACTGGTGTGTATGGCATATATACATGGCACAATCCACAACATCATGAATGTAACCTATGCCATCAATGTTGTCAAACAGCTATGTATCTACTGTGTGCATCACAGGAATAGGTATCACACATGCATCTGGTATAACACCTTGATGGGAGTTTCACACTATTAGACAGTAATGTTTATGCAACAAAAAGAATACCTAGGTATGGCCAATAAGATGTGTGAGAGCTCACTGTGGCAAAGGTGGTACACTTCAGTTACACATCACTGGAAGATGTGTAGGGAGGTACATGAAGAAGGGTGCATTGTACTCAGTTATTGGTATGATGGAGGCTATAACTTATGGAGGTATTATGGCCTTTGCCATGGATGTCCTACATATACTCACTAGTTGTATTACATATAAGCGAGTAGTCACCACTGTTGCCACATGTTGGTGGACATTCCACATACCATCTACACCAGGACACAGGTCACATACCAATTGTTCTTCTTATAGGGTGTCATGTCTACATTGTCCTTGAGTTATGCATTTGTTTTCATAACATAATAAATCTCCCCATGTTTTGTTTAATCTCACGTGTTGTTATGGTGTGTGTTGGTACTGTCTGTATTATACTAATAACACAGCTGGAGTCCATGATCTCCCACAATTTATAGTCCTCCAAACAACTATTTGGACACCGGATATGTATGTCATTCTTGACAGCTGTGACTTAAATAATGGACAGGGACAGGCCTAGCAGACAGCCCTGATGTATGGACCTGATCACTGGACCTGAGATATAGGTCACTCCACACATTTCAACATATTCAGATGCCACTTATGTGATCAAGTGGTCTACCCACTTGGTGATATATATATGTTTATGGCCACATCTGACAGTGATGAGTGAATACATCAGTGTGGATTTGTGTCAAATGTCTTCACCTGGTCAAGCTCCACAGGATGATAGTGTTGTCATCATACATGCACTTGATGACCTCTTTGAGGACATCTAAAAGATTTAACAGACATGGATGTAGCATTAATAACTCACACATGTCTGTTGCACACAGCCAAGATATTACTAGTGTCCATTTACAAAATGTCCATGATGACACGTTAGTCTATCTCACAGATAAAGAAAGCCAGGATGTTTCTATGCATGCATGTATCAGGTGCTGTCCTACCCACACTCAGATGGATGCATGTTGATGTACACTCTTCTACGGGAAGATAGTTCATCTGGACAGTGCATTGAAGGTGTATCCAACTGTGTCAGGTAGATGTATGTTCTGAGTCACACTATTGGTGACCTGTGATGTTGTCACAGCCCATTGATTCTGTGTGATAGGCCTGGATGAAGGCAAGACAGTGCATATTGCCTATCTTGATCTGGCCGATGGCTTGGACACAACCCCCACTCAGGTATTATTGAGAAACTCTCCCAGCTGGGGATTAACCCTTATGTCACTAAATGGTTAACCAATTGACTCTCCAACAGAATACATACTATGAAAGTTGGTGAATCAACCTCTAACAGTAGCTGTCACCGCTGGTATTCCCCAAGGATCTGTGTTGGGCCCTCTACTGTTTGGAATCTATTTCTCAACAGTCCAGGCTAAAGTATACATACTTTGGCTAGCCAAGTTTGCTTATTCTTGCATATTGGGTGCAATCATTGAGTCTGTCAATGATGTTAACTTATTACAGGAAGAGCTAATACAGACAAATGATTGGTGCCAAAGCCACATGGTCTACAAATAAATGCAAAAATGTGCCATTATTTTGGCCTTCTGTAAAGTGGAATTCCCTGCTAATTACAGCATTGACAACACTCCCCTTATGCTGAAACCCAGTGGTGAAAGACCTTAGAACACACATAGATAGCAATCTGTACTTTGACCACAAAGTGTCCACAGTGGTATGGAAAGGCTACGTCATGCAACTCATAAGTGAGGCCATTGTATCTAGATCTCAGGATGATATAAAAACACTGTACTCAAACCTCATCAGAACACTAATAGAGTATAATGCTCCCTTTTGCATGCACCTCACCAGACATCTGCAGCAGCTGGAGAGACCACAGGGGTTTCTCACCAAGAAAACACAGGGCTTACAAATCATGCCATGACATATGTGGATAGACTGAAATACCTGTCACTGTAATCTGTATCCTATAGGATGAGATGACTTGTGGCTGGCCTACAGGCCAGTCTCTGACCTGCCCTGATGGGAATACTGCACATCCACAAATCAGCTATAGCTGATGACATCAGCAGAGTCTGGTGAGAGGAATATGTTAATAGCAGTGTCCCACATGCTGGTGTAAAATGCTCTCTCTAATGTCAAGCAAGTGCACAAATGCACACACACACACACACACACACACACACACACACACACACACACACACACACACACACACACACACACACACCTGACTGCAGTGAGAACAGAACTCTTACCCATCTAAGTACACAGACTACAGAACTCTGTATTTAAGGCAAGTGCCATAGCTCAAGTCTGATTTGGACAGTGTCAGACAGTTTATAGGTGATGACATTAGCAGTGTCTAGTGAGGAAAAAAATAGTAATAGCAGTGTCCCACATGCTGGTGTAAAATGGTCACTCTCTACTGTCACGTAAGTGCGCACACACACACACGCACACACACGCACACACACACACACACACACACACACACACACACACACACACACACACACACACACACACACGTTGACTGCAGTGAAATTAGAGCCCCTACCTATCTAAGTACACAGACTACAGAATTCGGTATTTTACGCAGGCACCATGACATAAGTATGACTTTTACAAGGCTGCAGGACAACTTATAGTGGATGACCTCAGCAGTGTATGTTGGAGAGAAGATGTTGGGAAGCCTGCACGAAATGGATGTGTAGGCATGTGCAAGTATTAAAATATGGCAATCCGTGAGATTGGAGTGGTGGAGTGGGGGGTTGGGAGGGTGGTCTAATGGTTAAGGTGTTTGCCTTAGAAACACAAGGTACAGGGTTTGAATCTCACATAAAAATTGTGGGGGGCTTAAAAATGGCTCTAGGCAGTTAGTTAGCCTAGTACTAACCTATGAGCCTATGAGCCTATGAGCCAATTGCAGTATACATACTTATGTTCCTCTGACCACATAAACACACACACCTCCCAGCTGACTGCAATGAGGACATAATCCCAACCTATCTAAGTACACAGACTATAGAACTCAGTATTTTATGCAAATGCCACAACACAAGTCTGACTTTTACAAGGCTGCAGGACAACTAATGGTGGATGACGTCAGTGGTGGGTGTTGGAGAGATGTTGGGAGGCCTGCATGAAATGGATGTGTAGGCATATACAAGTGTCAAAATACTGGCAATCCATGGGACTGAAGTGGTAATTGCAAGATACATACTTATGCTCTTCCTACTAGATAGATATACACATACCTCCCACTTGATTGCAGTGAGAACAGAACCCCTACCAATCTGATTACACAGACTAGACAACTCTGTATTTTATACAAGCACCACGGCAGAAGTCTGGCTTTTACAAGTCTGCAAGACAACCTATAGTGAATGACATCAGCAATGGATGCTGGAGTGACCATCTTGGGAGACCAGCATGAAATAGCTAGCTAGCCATGTCTAACTGTCAAGATATTAAAGTTCTACATGTTACCAGATTGATAAGTATGCAATGTGTAGTATATGTGTAGTATATGGTGGTTGTGTTTCCAATGTGCAGGTATACTTTAAGAGGCAGCTTTACAACCTATATGCAAAACGTCTACATTGCTACAATTATTATAAAATCTGAATGTATATTGTTATTCTAAAGATGTGCATGGCATATAAGACAACATTTGTTATTTATTTATGAAGTGTAGTGTAGTTGATATATTTGTGAACTACTACTGAGAGACCAAGGTTGTAGTGCATGGGGGCATGTAACAAATGGCTGCATTATAAATATGTGTCTTTTTCTTAGATAGTGCCTTCATTTTGTTTGTGCTTCCACAAGTAGTTTCATGCCATGAACACTAACTGACAATAAACAAAAGTAATACATGCTATTGTCCACTTTGCATAGTGTACCACCGAGAAGTGGGTTGCACAATGTTTGGAGAAGGGGTTGCACATGCGAGATACACATTTCTGCCACTTACCCTGTTTGTGCATAGTTAAGCAGTGCACAAACACAAACCTCATTACTAAAATTCTGAGATGTCCATTCCTTTGGGCCAGTAATCAAGGGGTCTGAATCCTCAACACTAACACTGGTGAGGATGTTCACTTGGAACAAAGATAAATACACACAGTATTTCAAGATGCAGCTCTCTGCACCAAACACAATTTCCCTTAAGGGCACACATGGAATACACTCAGTCTGGGGTCTGGGTTTCCCTTTCTCTCTCTCTCTCTCTCTCTCTCTCTCCAGGCACCCAGTAAGACTCCCCACTAAAACAGCTATATAACTGAGCCCTCAGCCGAGTGTCCCAGGCCAAGTCCTCCACCACCCACTCTGTGAAATCAGTGTTCTCTGTCTCCCTGCTCCAAATAGCTGACACACACACAGTCACTGAGATTTGATTTTTCACACACACACACACACACACACACACACACACACACACACACACACACACACACACACACACACACACACACACACACACACACACACACACACCTAGGAAAGGCTGTCACAGATTTACTAGCTATGTCCCTCTGCCCAGACTATAAGGTAGATGCTGCTACCAGGACACTCCAAAGCCAGCTACTCTGAGGCTCTTACCAGGGTATCCAATTATACTGAGTAAAATGAATACTAATACAAATGGTAGTGTTTGACCAATGCAGCAAGACTTCCAGGAGCTGCCACAGTGTCACCAATTATATATAACTACTCTCAAAGGATAAAACATTCTATAAAAGACCAGTCACAATGAACAGTTTAAATATATTTAATAATAAATAATAAAAGAACAAGAAATACTAAATATCTATTTACAATAAATGTCAGAGCTTGAATCACAGGAAATTTTAAAAATAACACAGATGGATAGATTCACGCAGATACAGAAAAGAAATACTTAACTAATCTCACTATATTTTCCTGACTAATCTAAAGAATTACTATCCCCTATTTCACTTACTAGGGTAAGGCAAGATGATGTAGGTAAGGGATCTTTCTTGTCAGGTTTTAAAAACAGACTGCTCTGAGACTTCTGTCTCATCTAGTATTAAAACATCATTTCAGTGTTGGATTACAGAATAACATCACATACATCTGGTTATCTGACTTCTGGTTCCCATGCTATCCCCTTTACTAGAAACTGAACCAGAATCTCACAGATATGTGTTACCATACACACAGACAGAGCTTTGCTAAGAAGTGTTATAGCATCTGGAAGCCATAAAACCATTTCAACATTTCCACCCATTCAGAGTAGCAATTAGTTCACTGCTGAGGACAATACAGCAGGATGCCTAGTCTTTCACAGACATTTTGTCTCTGACTGCAATCAGAACTGTAAGATACAATCTTTATGGCCTAAACCAGGTAATTTAATTTCAAACTATTATTCAAAATTAGCTCGACTGAGATTAACCTCTTCTTTTCCAGTATCTTCTGTTACAATATTAATCTCAACAGGTACAATACCATCTGACATACAGGTGTATTTCTTTTTCTGTCCATCAGGACCCATTGTTTGTACAATTTTTAACACAAGCAACTTTAGAAATACATTTTCAACACAAGCACCTGTACAAATTAGTTTGATATACAAATGACATATAATTATTTACAAAACTCCAGCTAGCTATGCCGGCATATGTTATACATCCACTGCCCTACATCTCCTGGCATAACTGGCAATACATCACATCATGCCATCTTTCCCTCTTTGAAGACTCAAGCTAGTTTCTCAAGTGACCTTAGAGAAATGTGGCTTGAGGGGCATGAGCCTGTCTGGGAACACATTAACCCATACCCTGTCTTGAGAGCCCTTTTGCATTGGCATTGCTGACCCCACTACAGTGCTGCACTGTCATGTCATATGGCTGCAACCCTAGACACCACCTTAATAACTTGTTTTTTTGCTGTCTGGCTTGATGTAGCCATAGATCCCCCTCAGATGCCTTCTGCCATATTATTGGAAATACTTAGCACAAGGGCCTCCCTATCATGTTAAGGCTTCATCATATTAACATGGTACAATTTGTGATCCTGCCTCCTGTCTCCAGCCTACAGCCTAGCAAGTTTATCATGTAGTTAACATCACCGACCTTCCTTACCACTTCAAAAAATCCCTCTCAAGCTGCCTGCAGCTTATTGTGTCTGACAGGAATGGCCACCATAGCCTGCTGTCCCACAACATACTCCTGTGCTCACGCATTCCTATCATACTAGAAATGTTCTGCTGTTGGGCTATTACCAGGTTTTCCTGGGCCAAACCCATCAGCCCCTGAAGCCTTGTCCTGAAGTTTAGGATACATGCCACAACAGACTCCTTGTGGGATTCACACTCACCCTCCCAATCATCATGAATCAGATCTAAAGGACCTCTCATCCTATGCTCATACACCAACTCAAAGGGTGAAAAACCTGTGGATTCCTGGGATACCTCTCTTTATGCAAACAGCAGATGGGGCAAATATTTGTCCCACTCTCTCTTAAACTGGTCAGCAAATGCCCATAGCATGGTCTTTAGTGTAGAGTTTAACCTCGCCACAAGACTATTAGTCTGGGGGTGGTGTTTCACCACATACCACTCCCACAGACATGCCAGCAAGTTTGATATGAAATTGGCACCTCTGTCAGTCAGTATTTCTCTCTGAAAACCTACCCTCTTGAAAATCTTTAACAAAGCATTTTCCACCTTCTCTGCTTCGATAGAGGACAGAGCCACCGCCTGAGGGTATCTAGTAGCATAATCTACTTCCACCAGGATATACTTCTTCCTGTGAAACTTGGGGTATTCAGAGACCCCACAATATCCCTAGCTATCCTCTGAAATGGCTCCTTAATCACAGGCAAAGGCATCAAAGGAGCATTGTCCTTGTCTCCTGCAGTACCCTATTACATCCCTTGTAATCCCAGGCCAATAAAATATCTGAACAATCCATCTCTTGGTATGCTTTATGCCCATATGACCTGGAAAAGGAATGTATCGGGCTATGGCTAGAAATGCAAGATGGCAGGCTCTGGGCACTACCAGCTACTGTATTACTTTACCCTCTATCCCTCCTCAGGGGTCTACTGTCTTTACAGTAACCCTTTATTTCAGTATACAGACTGCCATTTTCCTTGAGAATCAGTTACCTCCTCAGCTACATCCCTCAAGCCTCACAGTGTAGGGTCCAAGAGCTGAGCCTGCTTCAACTCTGTCTTTGTAACTCTTCCCAGCTCCCTTTCCACAGGAAGTCTGGAATCCTGTGATAGTGGTCCCTCACTCTCAGCCTGGGTACTACCACTCACCTCTGCCCTTGCAGTCACTCTGTCCAAGGGAACATCAGTACCTACCAGCATCTGTGGCTCACCTTCAAGCTTACTGTTACAGGGTAACTTCCTCCCTGAAATAGCCACCTCACAAGCCTTGGCTTCAGATGTGGGGTCTGTCTGGGTCTCCTCCAGGCTACCAGACCCACATATCTGTCTCCAAGCTTGACTGCATGTAACTGCATGCACACAACATACTGCATTATCAAAATCATCCCCTGTTAAGACATTTGCAGGGATATCCTCAAACACACCTATTCCCTTGCTTCCTTTTCCCACGTCCCACTCAAGGTGAACCCTAGCCAAAGGCATTTGGAATGGTGTCCCTCCTAAAGCTCTGACTGGAGTGGACATCCCAAGCAAGTACTGCTCCTCTTTAAACAATGGTTATGTCAGAGGCTGTGTCTCTCTTAGCAGTGGCCTGTTTTCCATCCACTAAGACTGGATATATTTAATAATGAATAATAAAAGAACATGAAATACTAAATATCTATTTACAATAAATGTCAGAGCCTGAATCACAGGAAATTTTAAAAATAACACAGATGGATAGATTCACACAGATACAGAAAAGAAGTACTTAACTAATCTCACTATATTTTCCTGACTAATCTAAAGAATTACTATCCCCTATTTCACTTACTAGGGTAAGGCAAGATGATGTAGGTAAGCGGTCTTTCTTGTTAGGTTTCAAAAACAGACTGCTCTGAGACTTCTGTCTCATCTAGTATTAAAACATCATTTCAGTGCTGGATTACAGAATAACATCACATACATCTGGTTATCTGACTTCTGGTTCCCATGCTATCCCCTTTACTAGAAACTGAACCAGAATCTCACACATATGTGTTACCATACACACAGACAGAGCTTTGCTAAGAAGTGTTATAGCATATGGATGCCATAAAACCATTTCAACATTTCCACCCTTTCAGAGTAGCAATTAGTTCACTGCTGAAGACAATACAGCAGGATGCCTAGTCTTTCACAGACATTTTGTCTCTGACTGCAATCAGAGCTGTAAGATACAATCTTTATTGCCTAAACCAGGTAATTTAATTTCAAACTATTATTCAAAATTAGCTGGACTGAGATTAACCTCTTCTTTTCCAGTATCTTCTGTTACAATATTAATCTCAACAGGTACAATACCATCTGACATACAGGTGTATTTCTTTTTCTGTCCATCAGGACCCATTGTTTATACAATTTTTAACACAAGCAACTTTAGAAATACATTTTCAACACAAGCACCTGTACAAATTAGTTTGATATACAAATGACATATAATTCTTTACAAAACTCCAACTAACTATGCTGGCATATGTTATACATCCGCTGCCCTACATCTCCTGGCATAACTGGCAATACATCACATCATGCAATCTTTCCCTCTTCGAAGACTCAAGCTAGTTTCTCAAGTGACCTTAGAGAAATGTGGCTTGAGGGGCATGAGCCTGTCTGGGAACACATTAACCCATACCCTGTCTTGAGAACCCATTTGCATTGGCATTGCTGACCCCACTACAGTGCTGCACTGTCATGTCATATGGCTGCAACCCTAGACACCACCTTAATAACTTGGCATTTTGCTGGCTGGCTTGATGTAGCCATAGATCCCCCTCAGATGCCTTCTGTCATACATTGGAAATACTTAGCACAAGAGCCTCCCTATCATGGTAAGGCTTCATCATATTAACATGGTACAATTTGTGACCCTGCCTCCTGTCTCCGGCCTCCAGCCTAGCAGGTCTATCATGCAGTTAACATCACTGACCTTTCTTACCACTTCGAAGGATCCCTCTCAAGCTGCCTGCAGATTACTGTGTCTGACAGGAATGGCCACCATAGCCTGCTGTCCCACAACATACTCCCATGCTCACTCATTCCTGTCATACTAGAAATTTTCTGCTGTTGGGCTATTACCAGGTTTTCCTGGACCAAACCCATCAGCCCCCAAAGCCTTGTCCTGAAGTTTAGGACACATGCCACAACAGACTTCTTGTGGGATTCACACTAACCCTCCCACTCATCATGAATCAGATCTAAAGGCCCCCTCATTCTATGATCATACACCAACTCAAAGGGTGAAAAACCTGTGGATTCCTGGGATACCTCTCTTTATGCAAACAGCAGATGGGGCAAATATTTGTCCCACTCTCTCTTAAGCTGGTCTGCAAATGCCAATAGCATGGTCTTCAGTGCAGAGTTTAACCTCTCCACAAGACTATTAGTCTGGGGGTGGTAGGGGTGGTGTTTCACCACATACCACTCCCACAGACATGCCAGCAAGTTTGATATGAAATTGGCACCTCTGTCAGTCAGTATTTCTCTCTGAAAACCTATCCTCTTAAAAATCTCTAACAAAGCATTTTCCACCTTCTCTGCTTCGATAGAGAACAGAGCCACCGCCTGAGGGTATCTAGTAGCATAATCTACTTCCACCAGGATATACTTCCTCCCTGTGAAACTTGGGGTATTCAGAGACCCCACAATATCCATAGCTATCCTCTGAAATGGCTCCTTAATCACAGGCAAAGGCATCAAAGGAGCATTGACCTTGTCTCCTGCCTTGCCTACTTTTTTGCACTGCTCACAGGTCCTGCAGTACCCTATTACATCCCTTGCAATCCCAGGCCAATAAAAGATCTGAACAATTCATCTCTTAGTATGCTTTATGCCCATATGACCTGGAAAAGGAATGTCTCGGGATATGGCTAGAAATGCAAGATGGCAGGCTCGGGGCACTACCAGCTACTGTATTACTTTACCCTCTATCCCTCCCTCAGGGGTCTACTGTCTATATAGTAACCCTTTATTTCAGTATACAGATTGCTATTTTCCTTGAGAATCAGTTACCTCCTTAGCTACATCCCTCAAGCCTCACAGTGTAGGGTCCAAGAGCTGAGCCTGCTTCAACTCTGTCTTTGTAACTCTTCCCAGCTCCCTTTCCACAGGAAGTCTGGAATCCTGTGATAGTGGTCCCTCACTCTCAGCCTGGGTACTACCACTCACCTCTGCCCTTGCAGTCACTCTGTCCAAGGGAACATCAGTACCCACCAGCATCTGTGGCTCACCTTCAAGCTTACTGTTACAGGGTAACTTCCTCCCTGAAATAGCCACCTCACAAGCCTTGGCTTCAGATGTGGGGTCTGTCTGGGTCTCCTCCAGGCTACCAGACCCACATACCTGTCTCCAAGCTTGACTGCATGTAACTGCATGCACACAACATACTGCATTATCAAAATCATCCCCTGTCAAGACATTTGCAGGGATATCCATAAACACACCTATTCCCTTGCTTCCTTTTCCCACCTCCCACTCAAGGTGAACCCTGGCCAAAGGCATTTGGAATGGTGTTCCTCCTAAAGCTCTGACTGGAGTGGACATCCCAAGCAAGTAATGCTCCTCTTTAAATAATGGTTATGTCAGAGGCTATGTCTCTCTTAGCAGTGGCCTGCTTTCCATCTACTAAGATTGGATATATATTCTGGTGATACTTTGGTACCCCTGTTGTCTCCAGATAACTTATCACTGACATACAGTTATTCCCACTTGCTGGCTCCCCCATCTTTTGTTCCCCACCTTGCTTCTATTTATATATATATGATACTTAGCCACATTGTTTACATTTAAAACATCTAACCCTTGATCCTGAGTGTGTACCAGAATTAGTGGCTTCCCCTGTTAGTGGTAGACTCTATTGAGGTGGTTTAGGCTGCCCACCACAGCTTCCCTTATATCCATGTACAGCACTGGGTATCCTCTTCTTGAGCACATGATTGACAAGTTCAATAAATATCCATGCCACTGCTCACCAATATGTGGAATCTCCTCCTCTGGGCCAGTAATCAAGGAGCCTGAATCCTCACCACTGACACCAGTGAGGGATGTTCACTTGGAACAAGATAGATGCACACAGTATTTCCAGATGCAGCTCTCTGCACTAAGCACAATTTCCCTTTAGAACACACAAAGAGTGCAGTTAGTCTAAGGTCTGGGTCCCCCCTCTCTCTCCAGGCCCCCAGTAAGACTCCCCAATTGCACAGCTATAGAACTGAGTCCTCAGCTGAGTGTCCCAGGCCAAGTCCCCCACAACCTTCTCTGTGAAACCAATGCGCTCTGTCCATGCTCCAAGTAACTGACACACACAGTCTTTGAGATTTGATTTACACACATACGCACACACACACACACACACACACACACACACACACACACACACACACACACACACACACACACACACACACACACAAACACACACAGGTAATTTTGGCACAGATTTACTAGCTATGCCCCTCTGCCCAGACGATAAGATAGATACTACTACCAGAACACTCCAAAGCTGGCTACTCTAAGGCTCTTACCAGAGTATCCAATTATACTGAGCAAAATTAATACTAATACAAATGGTAGTGTATGACCAATGCACCACTGCAGCAAGCCTTCCAGGAGTGGCCACAGTATCAACAAATAGATATAAGTACTCTCAAAGGTTAAAACATTCTCTAAGAGTCCACCCACAATGCAAATTTTAAATATATTTAATAATGAATAATAAAATAACATGAAAATACTAAATGTCTGTTTACAATAAACACCAGAGTTTCAGTCACAATAAATATTAAAAATAACACTGATAGATAGATTCACATAGATACAGAAAAAAACAGTATTTAATTAATCTCACTATATTTTCCTGACTGATCTAAAGAATTAACATCCCCTACTTCACTTACTAGAGCAAGGAAAGATGATGAAGGTGAGGGGGGCTTTCTTGTCAAGTTCCAAATACAGAATGCTCTGAGACTTCTGCCTCATATTGTATTAAAACATTGTTTCAGTGCTGGATTACAGAATTTTATCACATACATCTAGTCATCTGACTGCTGGTTCCCCACTTTACTAGAAATCGAACCAGAATCTCACACATATGTGTTACCATACACACAGATAGAGCTTTGCTAATATGTGTTATAGCATCTGGAAGCCATAAAAGCATTTCAACACTTCCATCTTTTCAGGGTAGCAATTAGTTCAATGGTAAGGACAATACAGCAGGATTCCTATTCCTTATTTTCATAGACATTTTTTTTTTGGCTGCAATCAGATCTATAAAATACAATCTTTATGGTGTAAACCAGGTAATTTAATTTCAGACTATTTTTCAAAGTTAGCTGGACTGAGATTAATCTCTTCCCTTTCAGTATCCTCTGTTACAATATTAATTTCAATAGTTATAATACAGTTTGACATACAGGTGGATTTCTTTTTCTGTCCAGCAGGACCCACTGTTGGTACATTTTTTTTAAAACAAGCAACGTTACAAATACATTTTCAATACAAGCACCTGTACAAATCAGTTTGATGTACAAATGACATATAATTCTTTACAAAAATCCAGCTAGCTATGCTGGCATATATTATACATCCACTGCTCTACTTTTCTTAGCACAGCTGGCAATACCTCACATCATCACAGAGGGTATGAAACACAACTGCTGCTTAGCTGACTCTGTGGCAGCAGGTGTAAATGCACTGACACATTTTTTTTTGTGCCCCGATGATATATGGTTCAAATTCAGGTGTACGTACTACTTTTACATAAGTAGTGATAATGCAAAGCAATTTTACTTTACACCACATTCACCATGTGTTACTGTTTGTTGACATAGCACAGCATATTTGAGCGGCATTGCATAGAGGTAACCACATCACAGAAAAGCTGTTCACCATTGCTTGGCATTGGTGCATGATGCGAAACTCCACAGAAAACATAGAGGCCAAAAAGTGAAGATCTCCGTTGTTTTTTTTTTTTTTTTTTTGGTATTTATGTGTGTTGTGTATGATTCTATTTTTGATCAGATTATAGATATTAAAATGGTGTAGATAGGAAAGTGGTGAAATGCGGGGGCAAGTGGGGGGAAGAATAAAGGGAATACAATATCGGAATGTGCTGGGCAGAGGTAAGAAAGAACCATAGCTATCCATTTCTTCAACAGTATAAAATGAAAATATGTACAGAATATTAACAGTCCATACAGTAACATCAAACTTGTAAAAAGTCAGATGAAGACACCACAGTTCGTTGCAACACTCCACAATTTAATATCTTGTAAACATAAACAAACGGACAAAAAACAAGCAGAAAAAAGCAAAGACTTAGTGCTTTCACCCAGTTCTATACTGGGTTTCTTCAGAGTAGTTAGCATATGGAGCAGTTTCATTAAATAGTATCTGGCTGTGATTTCTTTTGATTGCATTAAACTGTGCTAATAGAATAATTGGCTAATTATTGCTTTTACAAAAGTTGGCAGATATGAAGTAAAACAATACATTGCATTTTTTAAAAATCATATATGCAAAGAATGCAAAGAAATTTTACTTTGCACCACATTCATCATGTGTTACTGTTTGTTGACATAGCACAGCATATTTGAGCGGCATTGCATAGAGATAACCTCATCACAGAAGAGCTGTTCACCATTGCTTGGCATTGGTGCATGATGCGAAACTCCACAGAAAACATAGAGGCCAAAAAGTGAAGATCTCCGTTGTTTTTTTTTTTTTTTTTTTTGGTATTTATGTGTGTTGTGTATGATTCTATTTTTGATCAGATTATAGATATTAAAATGGTGTAGATAGGAAAGTGGTGAAATGCGGGGGCAAGTGGGGGGAAGAATAAAGGGAATACAATATCGGAATGTGCTGGGCAGAGGTAAGAAAGAACCATAGCTATCCATTTCTTCAACAGTATAAAATGAAAATATGTACAGAATATTAGCTGAGTTTGGAGTGTCACCTCTATAAAGAGGGAGCGACAACAACACAATCACTGTATAACCAAATGGACCTAATCAAACGTGCCAAGAAGACACGTGTGAAATGGAGAGCTATGTATGGGACAATAATTTTTGTGGGACAAGTGCCTGTTTTTTAACTTCAGTATGAGTGGAATGCTGGGAAAGGGACACTGGTATTTCTGGGCCAAGTAAGTTGGGTAGGTGAGGAAACAAAACAAACAGGACAAACAAGACAAGACACAGGGACAGTGAGGGACATAAAAGGATGGAGGACCTCA
Organism: Protopterus annectens; assembly: GCF_019279795.1. Taxonomy (NCBI): domain Eukaryota; kingdom Metazoa; phylum Chordata; order Ceratodontiformes; family Protopteridae; genus Protopterus; species Protopterus annectens. The sequence goes on from NC_056748.1 coordinate 659,127,920, forward strand.
TGATTGGGATAAGGTAAGGGACAACACAAGCCCATGCCCATCAAATATTGGGAGTGAGAATCTAGTCCATCCTCTTACTCCACTTGCTGTTGGAGTGCTTGATGTCTTCTCCTCCTAGAGACCTTGAGGGAGAGTAGCCTCTCCATCAGGCATAGGCATACACCAATGGTGTTGTGTACAACCTTGTGCACCAACACTGGCATCTCCTGGGGGGATGATATGACCACAGCACCAGCTGCCAAGGTAATGCTACCTGAGGGCACATACAGTGCAGGGGCAGCAGAGGCAGTACTGCCAATTTGGATCCCAGATTTGCTGGGTGTCTGTGCTGGAGCTGGTGGAGTGGGGGCAGTCTGAGCCAATGGGGTTGGCCTGCCTTACTGTGCTGTGAAGCATTTAGTGATTTGTTACAGATGGATGACATGGAGACATTTTGACAACACATAACAGAAAATAAAAAAGAGAGATATAAGGGTTGGGGTGAGAGAAAAAGAAGAAATCAAATTAGTATCATCATATGTGACATACAATGCATTATCACAAAAATACAGCTGTGAGGATATTATATATTGTTGTCTGTGCTAGCATGACTGGTGAAGTTTTGTAAATATTTGTAAATAATTGTAAATTACCCTGTGGTGTATAAGCCTGCATGACTACCTATAATTTTGTAAATAAGTTTATGTTTTGTGATTATTACTTTGATTTATGTAAGATGTTTGAATCAAACAGTGTTCTCCTGGCTAACCAAATGTACATGCATTTTAAAAAAGAATTCTGAATGTAGGTTATGCCAGTCAGCTGACCTAAATGTGATGTTATTGTGTGTTAGAGCTGAAAGGAATAGAATCTCCACAGCAGCTGTTGTGTTTACTTTTTAAGGTCTGGTATGAAAGACTAGAATTCTCATAACAGCTTTCGGTGACTTTAAAAAAATATGCTATAAAAGCAGGTTCTGAGTCAGTTAAAGATCAGTTGTTGTAGTTGTTCAGATGCTGTTCAGTTGTCAATTGTTATTTTCCAGATCATTAGTTATCACTCAGTTTGTTTTTCAGAGCTGTTCAGTAATAATAGTAGCAGTTGTTATGCTAGTTGCTGAGGACCAGACAACAGCCTGAAGAGTGGGCATAGGTTCCTATCTTGTCTAGCAGAAGTAAGAGTATCATCTTACCTTGCTGAGTTAATTAGATTAGACATGGACAGTTCATTTTTAGATAGTTAAGGAACTATAGTTAGATAGTTAGACTTTTTTTCTACAATCAGTGTGAAATCTATCCTGCAGTGTTATTTTCATAATTCCTGTCTGTGAAACTCTGTGTTTTATTAGTATCAGTTATTCAGTGTATACATGTTTTAATTAATTTTATTTATTATTAAATATTTTACTACCTGTTATTGTGGCTGGTTATATAGAAAGTACTTTTAGTAAGTTGAGAGTGTTTACGCTTATCGTGATAACATCAGGGCCATTCCAAAAAGCCTTACTGCTTGGATTACATGCTACAATTTACATCAATATTTATTTTACCCAATACAATTGAACACCCCTTTTGAAGGTTATTGTGGTATTTGACTGGTGGCAGCTGTTACCTTGTAATTTGGGAAAGAGGACATAGCAGATACATCTGTGCCAGTCTTTCCCAAGAATGTTTGTATGTGTGAATATCAAATATTTAAGAGTAAGTGTCAAATACCTAGAACTGGGACACAGTGCTCTGCACTGGTTAGTGTGAAGACACATTTGACGATCTGGAGTGAAGCATATAGTCCAGTCCCAAGTTTTGAGCTTGTTTCTGGTGTACTCTTAGGAGAAATTGTGTATTTCTGTCCCTGCTTTCAGTGATGCTCCCTTACTAGAGACAGTGGTGAGGATTGAGACTCCTTAGTTACTGACCTAGGCTTAAGTGGAGTTGTCACAATAGCTATTTTATCTGAAGTTTTACATTTAAGTATACTTCCTAACAACTACAAACTATAATTACGGATTGTTCAAAGTAATCATTGCAATGTGCAAATATTGCACATATGCTTGTTCCAATTATACAGATTACAGTTAACAGCAGGGCATTTATTCCACCTGTGCAGAATTTAATTTATGTAATATTATTAAAGAATTGCAGTTCTGCATAGTTGTTACATGTATTTGAACCCACAACCGCTGACTACAGTCTAACACTTGACTCCTAAAGGTAGTTTGTGCTACAGACTTATCATTGCATATTTGCTTTTACAGTTAGGATATGCATGCTTACTTTGCTACTACTGTATATGACAAGAAAAACATTTTTCTTTAACTTTTAAAGCTGCAATAATACTTCTCTTGGGCTGCATACATACCGCTTGCTTCCCTCAGTCTCTCTAGATGATCAGCATGGGCTTGCCTATTCGCAACTATTTCAGAATTAGCTGTGAAAAGAAAAGAGAAGAACAGAAGAGCATTATGCATACCAGTCTTGCCTATATTTAGCTTTCTATGCATTATAAGTTCTCTTCATTAGCATACTTACACAACTGTGGGATGTCGCTAGTTTGACAACCAGTTGTTGAGTGTATTTCTCTTGCACCTTTTCAGGTTGTTAAAGTGGTGCCTACACTGTTCTCCAGTGTGTGGGATACCAGTCGCACTGGATACATCCTTGGCCAGGCTATTCCAAGCTTCAGACTTTACTGAGAGTCACAATAGTCCCCCTGCAGAAGCCTTTGGCTGTGGCACTTTACCAGGAGTCCAATAAATATTTTGGACTCCTGAACACCCCACCTCTTTGCCCTAAATTGGGCACCTTCCCATCTTACACCAGACAAATAGCAAATAATGATTTCTCATCAGTTCCTGTTATTGTGTTTACTGGTACTGTGCAAACCCGAGAAATGATGCCAACCACATTTATGTGATGGTAAGGGGAGAGAGGAATAGTGCCAAAGAGAAAGAAAAGCAGTTTTGGAGACTGAAAGGTTAATCTGACACTTGTCATTAGTTTGAGGGATGTCTGCTGCTGTTAAGTGTTAGGTGATTTAACTTTGTTGAGATCCACTGGGGGCATATATTTCAAGACCTGACACGTTTGTTTGGCTTCATACACTGCTAACATTGATTTTTTACAGTGTGGGATTCAAACCTATGCATAAGGGACAAAACATTTTCTTCCATAGTGGTGATTTTCCATCTTTGCCACAGAAGAAGTGCTTCTCAGACATAGTCATGGATCATTTATAAATATAAATGACAGACTGAGGTGTTAACCATGTATGTGTGTGACCTGACAAGGTCCTTATATATACATTCATTTGTACATGTGTCTTATTTGAGTGTGAAGGCCTTCCAAGTCCAAATAGCAGAATTATACTTACAGAGACATAGTAGACAGTATACTCTCAGTTGTACTTCTGAACCTTCAAAATCAGTATTGTATCCCAACAGAGTGAAGCTGTGGTGAGACCAGCATTAGTAGTTGCCAGGCAGAAGCCATTCATGCGACTCTCCTCTTTTCATCATTTTTGATAAGCTAATTGTTTGTTTTCAATAAGTACTGCTTGATTTATTCTAACTTCAGAATATCTGCCTAAATACTTCATCTTTAAATTTTCAGGTTCTGCGTATTAGTTTCCCCTCAAGTGTTTGGCAATGCTCTGTACAGAGTCAGACAACTTGAGTGACATTTTTTCTGAAAAAGCATAACTGAAATTTCTCCAATATCTAACTGTGGAAAGGACAACTAGTTTGCAGTGATAAATGTTGTCCACATAGATGCAAACTAGATACTCCTGACAGTGATTGATATTCTCACTCTAACAGTCTAATCAATAGAAAAGGGTTTGTTGCCATGAATATGAACTTTCCTACTCTCTCCATTACTGGCTTGGTGGATATGGGCATCCTGAGGCAATGTAGAAATCACCTCATTTTTACTGACAACCAGTTAATTCTCAAAAAAACTAATATGGTATGTGAGACATGTATTTACGCAATGCCACTGGAGGCAAAGCTCTCACATAAAAGTACTCCTAATGTCAATAAGGTTGTCAGTAGTACACATGCTGCACCCATTATGCACAATTCAAAGCAGACATATGATCCACATATACTGAGGCACTTACATGTAACCTTCCTAAACCACAAAGACCTCCCAGACAAAGTACACATAAAAAATATCTTCAGCAGCCCCAAACACACTCTTTTAAAACAACACCCACATCAACACATAAAGCTACATCTCATGGACCCTCTACCGCTAAGCTCATTAGGCAATTTAACACACAATTCATAATTCTAGTCATTGGAGACTCCATCATGAGACACACTGATGTCCCTCTCACCAGGCTGAGTAAGGAGAAAGTTACAGTCAGTTGCTTATCTGGGGCTAGGATCCACCACATTACACATGCACTCAGGTCACTGGACCAGAATTACCAATATGACTCAGTCATAGTCCATATGGGAGTAAATGATCTGAGACGTACCTCCCTAGACTATATGAAGAGAGACATCATAGAGCTCTCGGAATATGTGTCTCAGTCTGGTATGAGCTTAGCACTTAGCAGCATTTTACCTTTTCCAAGGATGATGGCACAATACGAACAAAAGATGATTGACTTTAATAATTGGCTTAGTTTCTGGTGTCATTCTAAGGGGGTGCAATATTTGTCAGCATGGAAGGAGATGGTCAGCAGACCATGCTGCTTTGCCAGGTATGGTCTGCACCTCTCCCCACTAGGCATTTGAATATTAGCTAAAACATTGTTTTCCCCCATAGTGTCTTTTTTAGGCAATTCTAAACTGAAAGTATGTTCGACATAGCAAATCAATACCAAGAAAATCTAAAGGTATTACTGCTCAATTCTAGGAGCCTAAACAAAAACTCCACTCCCTGGAAGCTCTCTTTACCCTAGAGAATTTATTTATTTATTTATTTAACATTTGTTTACTGGGAAAGTCCGACTGGGCTAGTTGCCCATTTTCAGCAGAGGCCTGGGGACAAAATCTCCACAGGAAAAAAACAATAGTACATATCAGCAAACATTTTACAGAATAAAAACATAATCATAAAATGTTTACAGTATACAAACTATACAGAACATGAAGAAGGCAATGCTATACAAAGGAATCGTATTCACTAATGTTTTTCTACTTGCTTACAACAACATTCAATAAAAATTATATAGATTATGTAAATATCAGAGTAATAAGGTGGAGAAGAGAAACAAAAAGTTCACCTTGGTGAGGAACAAGAGCATAACCAGTTGCTGTTTAGAAGGGTCTTTGGCAGGAATTTGAATTGTGCTGGGTCTGTTGTATTTAGTATATTCTGACTGACAGAATGCTGATGTCTGTGCAGTCTCTGAGATGTGGTTTAAAGCCGTGGAGAGCACACAAGCAGTGCAAGGTTATAACGCCATCCACACATTTAGACCAACTACTCCACAGGCAGGGACTAAAGGTAGAGGTGCCTCTATTTACATCAAAAATAAAAATACTTTTAGGCTGGTCAAACAGGAAAGTGCACTTGAGCTGCTCCATGTTCAAATTACCATAGGTAAAATCCAATACCACTTCCTTGCAAGCTATAGGTCTCCCTCTATGAACCAGGAAACCCATATCATGTATTTAAACTTATTAGAGATACTAACCATCCAACCCAATACCATATTCATGGGTGACTTTTATTACCACACTATTAACTAGGAATCGTATATGACATCAAACATATATGCACAGAGATTTCTGGATTTTGTAAACACAAATGCCCTGGAGCAGATAGTCAATACACCAACCAGGGGTGCAACCACACTAGATCTAGTCCTCATTTATATGAGAGACTGCTGCACACAATGCCTTCCCTGGTAAGGTCAGACCACAAAATGTTCTCTTTTGCAGTAAAAATAAAACCTGGAACCCCAGCTCAACCAAGATTATTCAGAAACTATTCTAAGGCTAACCTCTTGCTATTAAGTGAGAACTTGGCAAAATTTCAAGCTCCTATAAATCCTGAGAACACTTCTGCCTATACAACATAGAGATGATCAATAGAGATATGGTAAATCTTCAGACCCTGGACTCAACCCAGTTTGATTTTGTCAAGGGCAGATCATGCCTATTCAACCTGGTGGACTTCTTTGAGAAGGTCACCAAAGCAATGGATGCGGGCAAAATCATTCGCACTGCCTACCTTGACCTGGCCAAGGCATTTGACACAATACCCCACTTGGGTATTGTTGACAAACTCAAGAAGTTAGGTACTAACCCGCATGTCACCCAGTGGGCTCACAGACAGGACCCAGGAAGTTACAAAGAGGCCAGTCACAAGTGGAGTCCCTCAGAGATCAGTCCTTGGACTGCTCCTTTTTGGCATTTACTTCTCAGAAGTCAAGGCCAAGGTCAATGGTCTATGGCTGACTAAAGTCACAGACGATTGCAAATTAGGAGCGGTCCTTGAATCTTACACTGACACAAATGGTTTCCAGGAGGGGCTGACACAGACAAATAACCGGTGTCAGAGCCATGGACTAAAACTAAATGCCAAGAAATGCATAATAGTATCCTTGGGGAAGTCATCCATCCCTGGTAACTAAAATATTGACAACATACCCATTAGAGCTCACCCAGTAGTCAAGGACTTAGGGACACACATAGATAGTAATCTAACCTTTTATCATCACTTGTCTACAGTGATGAGGAAATCATTTTATGTTGCATAACTTATAAACAAAGGTATCGCATCTAAGTCCAAGGAAGTCATTGTTCCACTGTATTTGGCATTCATCAGACCTATCATCAAGTACAATGACCCCTTTGGTATGTACCTAACCAAGCATATCCAACAACTGGAATGTCCACAGAGATTCCTCACTAAAAGAATACAGGGCATAAGTAATATGTCCTATGCAGATCTTCTCTAGGCCCTATCCCTGTATTCTGTCTCTGACAGGCTTTTGAGGGGAGATCTATGCCTGGCATACAGGGCATTCTCACTCCCCACTCTGATGGACTACCTGCATATCCACAGGACAAACAGTAGCAGAGTTAAGCATTCTAAAGACTTAAACCTTGCCTGTGATATAAATAGGACCTGCTGGAGAGATAGGTATGTATCTCAGAGACTACCCTGTCTATGGAACAGGCTTCCCATCCATGTGAAGCAGAGTTCCTCCCTAACCCAATTCAAGTGCAATTTGGACAATTGGATAGGAAACCAGAATTTCATGCCTGGTTTGGCACATATTTCTCTAATGCAAACAGATAACCTGTAAATGGTTCATCTACCAGGCCTATGCTTACACTTATCAAGCATGGCTAGGCTTAAAAAGGCCCCTTGTGGTCGTTAGCCTAGTAAACACTTATGAACCTATGAACCTATCAAAACATAGTAAGGGTGTCTTATAATATATATATATATATATATATATATATATATATATATATAAATATATATATATATATATATATATATATATATATATATATATATATATATATATATATATATATATATATATATATATATATATATATATATATATAAATATATATATATTTATATATTATCATACATATAATTCATATTAGCTCCATAAATCATGTATAAAGTGTTATAAGTGATATTTATTATAATGTGAAATTGAACAACAGTAGAATTGTCTGGAATTTCCTGTATTAGAACCCAGGACCATGGCAGCCTTATACTTATACCCAGTGGCAGCTGGTGACTTCAAATCAAAGGGGGGGCTGCAGGGGATAGCTGAATGGGTGGGGTCAATGGGAAGGGGTGCGGCCAACTAGAAAGGGGAGGAGCTATGCTCAAAACCACAAAAACTAACTTTAATTAAATATGCTGCCCTGGGTGCCAAACCCTCATTATGAGAGTCCAATCAAGACAAATGAAGTGTAAAAGAATAAAAATATTTAAATGCATTGGCTGCATGACAGCTTACTTAATATCTAGATGGAAACAAAAAGGTTGTGAGGCATGGAAAAATAAATTACTTTTTAAATACATTATGGGAATGCCAATCAAAATCAAGTATAAGAAAAACAAGCAGCACTAAACTCAAACTACTTCTCCTTGCACTGCAGTTCTAATTATAATTTATATTCAGCTTTATTAAAGCACCAAGTAACATGCTGAAAGTAGCAATCTCTGGGATGCCCCCACTTGTAAAAATGTTTCTTATCCAAAACAGACCTGCTGCCTGACAACTATCTACTTGTTTCATGGGGAAAACACGATCAAAGTAAAAATGAAAAGCAAACAAGAAACAAGCTCAAGATACATTGCTTAAATTATTACTGTACAGGTTATGGACCACACATGAATGGCATTCTGTTTAGTTTACTGGTAAAGCCCTCAGAGCTCACTAGAAGTCTCCAACAAGTGTAATGAGCTTCTTAAAATAATGTAATCCTATCCTTTACTACAAATACTGTCATATGCATTTCAATATCCAATGCTTATACATTATCTAGTTAAGTATTCTCTGCATGGCAACAACAGAAAGGCTTCAATGTTGGCAATTCTTTAACAGTATGCTTATTAAAGCTTACTTGCATGTTATGATCTCAGACAAGCTTACTTGATGGTCATTAAAGCATTGCTACTTAAAACACAGAGCAACAGGCACTTTGAGTAATAAGCATAAATCAACAGTACAAAAATATGACAGAAATCAGACCTTTCTGAAAAATCAAGGACAGATGAAAAGCCACTGTAGTACTTGTGTCTACTGGGGGGATACCCTGCACATTTACACTGCATAACTACTCCTTGCTTTGCTTGGACACATCTAGAGTCACTACATGGGGGAGTGGGGTGCAACAAGTATGTCACAATTTGAAATGTCTCTGGCTGACGGTGATGGCCCTAACACATTTGTCATACCTCTCACCCTCAGAGCAAGAAATCTGGGCAAAGCCATACAGAGAAGTGGGACAAAGGCCCAAAAATAAGGACAATTTTTAAATATTGCTCTTATAAACTTAGAAAGAGAATAGTAGGTCTTGCATTAGTATGAATTTTCTGAAGGATATGAAATCTGAAACTCAAATGCCTGTCATTATTTTCTAACTTCAGTCTTTAATGATTTACCACTAATTTGCCAAAAAAACCACAATTTTATGAAAACTGGACCAAAAATGTGATGCAACAATATAAAATAGCCACACAATACAGCTGGGAACCTGTCAAAGAAGGGACACTTTTTAATATTAGTACTGCTAACTTGAGCAGCTGACAAAATAAAATAGTCTACTTGCATTTCTGAAATAAAAGTAATCTATAACTCTGATTATTACAGTTATTTCTTAATTGTAAACCCTCCATGTTTTCTTCCAAAATTGCTATTTTGCAGAGGGATTATTAGGGGAAGAGCAACATTTTGAGCCAAATTCAGGGACAGTTGAGAGGTTTGGCTATGCCTAATTCTATAAAGCAATTTGCATGTACCTCTCAACCTGTTAATGCAATAAATCTGGACAAGGCCAAATATATTGGGGAACATATAAATAGTACTAAAAATGGGACAGTTGATAGAACAGGTCTTACTTTAGCATGCATTTTTCTGAAGGTTATGAAGTCTGAAACTAGTGTGTCATTATTTAGTGACTTAATTCCTAAATGATTTGCCAGAAAACCACAAATTTTATAAGGAACAAACCAAAATAAGAAGCAAAAACCTATTCATTTTTGAAAATCTGGACAGTTGGGAGGTATAGTTCAGCTGGGGTTGTCTAAGTTTGCCACCCTTCCCCTCACAAAACCATGGTCGAATGGAGCCTCCCCCTGCAGCCATTCCAATGATTCATTACTTTGCTATTTCACTCCATTTACCATAAACACTAATGTGCATACTGATTTACTTCTATGATGATTTGAACTTCATTTGAAAGTTTTATTTTGCATTTTACAGCACAAACACTAAGACATCTGCTAAACAAACTTGGCATTAAAACTTCTCTGCCCTTGAAACTCACATTCATTGAAACAACATTAAAACCCACATTCAAAGAAAATACATTTTACCCGTGGCAGATAAAAATTAATTCTGGGCTGTTTTCAAATCATAGGCCCCTTGCATATGAAACATACATGTGCTCTTTGATACACCTTCATATTGCTTTGAACATTTTTCCAGTAAACAATGAAACAAAACTGCCCAATTCAGAACATTTCCATCATAATAGTCTACTCAAACTTCTACAGTTCACTATTATCAGTAAATATGCACAATTCTACAGTCCACCATTATCAGTAAATATGCACAATCTCTGAAGTAGTAAAAAAGTCATCTAAATAATTCCACGTTAAATAAATCTGTAATGAAGAGGTTGCTGCTAGCAATCACCTTTATATTTCATGGTTTCATCGAAAAATAAAGTGTCTGATGCCCCTGAGGAATAAATTGCCTAAATTACATTAAAAATAATCTAGTAATATTGCAATAGGAAATGGATGGCAAACTGATAACAGGCTCATAGTTAGTATCTTAACTTTCAGTACGGCAGCATTCACCCCTTATGGGAGTAGAACCAACAACCTTCTGCATCAAAAGCAAGTACACACCCTGTTGTGCTATTAGCAACGTGAGCTGACTTAGCATAATCAGCAGTAAACTTCTCTTCCCCTGCAGCTCTCAGCTCCTTGTAAAATCTACTCAATACTCAACTGCATCAACTTCGCAGCACAAGAAGTCTGGAAAAAGCCAAATTTATTGGGATGGGTCAAAAGGGCAAAAACCACCCCTCCCCAAGCTGAGGCCCACTAACTTAACTGGCTTGCCAACTGTAATTGATTTACCCACCTGCTTAAAGTGGCCAGACTGTTACTGCCCCAGGACTTGATCTACCCATTTGGGAACTCCTGCTCCTTCACAATAAATGCCATTTAAGTTGCTATTTGTTTCACTGAGTACCATTTTGCAGCCAAACTTTTGCTACAATATTCGTGAGATTTTACTGGTTGGCTACAAACACTGGTATATTGGGATGTCAATAAAGATTTGTATTTGCATTTAGTTGAGCTCAAACAGACTGGTATATGCAGCCAACTTTTCATTCCGTTTCATTCAGACAGACAGGGACACATTATTTGAAGCTGTACTTATCTCAGCTGCCAACAGAGATGTAAGAACAGACATAATTATTAAAGGCTTGTATCAAGGCACTTTAATGATAAGAGGCAATTTCTGCTATGAATAAAAAGAAACATATGCGTTTATCCTGGATACTTCCTTCCCTGTCTTTTTCAACAAAACATTTCTTTTATTAGACTGTATCAGTCTCTAGGAATAAAGCTGACCAAATTTAATTTGTAGGACTTGTACTTAATTCCCAGATTTCTTTTTTTTCCTGCAAAATAATTTAAAGTAATATTCATTTGATACCAGGATAACTTCTTTAAAGACAATTTTATTTGAGTTCAAAAGCTTTATATACTCTGATTAACACATTGATTCTCATTTTAATTAAGAAATGTATTTATGATCGGTTAGAATTTTACTATTAGAATGCTTATGAAAATGGTAATAACTCTATTATGCATTTAGTCTTATAGAGTAATGACAAACTAATTTGTATAATCACGTTGATCAATAAGAAAATAATCAAAAAGATTTTGCTTTTCATAATGGCAAGTAAAACCTGCTTTAAGTTCATGGAGTGTAGTGTCTCTTTCCTAAAGTAGTGCATTTTGGCACTAACGTGTATTATTTGCATTGTTCATCCATACATTTAATGATAACCATTCATTAGGAAAACATAATTGTAGGCATCTACTGTTTTTATTTCTAGCTAGGTGAATTAACATACTTACATCTATTCTGCACCCGTCCTTCACTCTGTACTTTCTTCTTCTTTCTTCTTCTTCCTTCTTCTTTCTACTGCTCTTCTTCCGCTGCCCAAAGTAAACGATAATAAATCCACACAAAAAAACGATTCCGAAAATAAAAATAAAAAAAATACATTCCTAAGCAGGCTAAGCTAAGCCAAACTGAACTGACTGATTCTCTCTCTCTTCCCAGCACATAAAGCCTGGGAAGAGAGCGACAACCAATCAGCAGCATTTAGGCTTTAGCCCAGCAGGCACGTCATGACTGACGTGCCTGCGGACATCGCAGTCCGAGCCCCTTCCATGTCTATGCGGTTTGTGTCTCAACCGCATAGACTTCTGAGGAGTTCTGGGCATCACAATGATGCCTTCTTTGCTCCTCCGGGCTGCACTGAAAACATTGCAGCAAGAATTAAAAAAAAAAAAAAAACGCTGTTGCGATTGAAGCGCACAATGCGCATGCGCGTAATTTCGAGTCGCAGACTCGAAATTTAAAGAGTAGAAAAACAGATTTTTTTTTTTTACATAAAAAAACAAAATAAACTACTCAGCTGTCTAGCTGAGGGGGCTGCAGTCCGGCAGCCCGATGCCACGAGCCGCCCCTGCTTATACCTATTGCAACAGGAATATTGAAATGACACTTGGATATTTTCCTGTACATTACAGTAGAGAATTGATTATCCAAACATCAGTTATCCAAACAGTCAGTTATCCAAATGCAGCCTTCCGAAGTTTTCGAGTAGGAAAAATCATAAAGTCTGAATATGTAAACATTACATGTATTCACTTGTGTTTGTTTTTTGAGCTTGTAGCCTGCTCATGTGTGAAAAATATTCTTATAGTCTACTGGAATCGCTCAGTGATTGAAAAGTGTATTCCCTGTGTGCAGAAAAAGAAGATTTTAGAAGTTTTTTATCTGGCTCAATGTATGTTTGATTATCCAAACTACCCTAGGTCCCAATTAGTTCAGATAATCGACTCTCTACTGTACTTTAAAATGAACTGACACAACAGAAAAAATATGCTGCACTCCCTGTATCAGAACTCAGAACCATTTGTATTATAGTCCTACATTTACATCTGCTGCCACAGGAATAGTTAAATAACAGTTGCATAATTTCCTATTCATTCTTAACTTCTGTGCGTTAGCTGCTGCCCAACGCCATTTAGCATGTTTGCATGGTGTCCAACAGAATAAATAGAATGTATCCATTTTGAAATTATTGGCTGTCTGCTTCCTGTCTGTAGGTGTTCTGCCTGCTTCGTATGTGGGCCACTAGTCCAAGTTTGTGCACTGCTAAGTGCCACACAAATGAGATAAGCACAGCTAAACATGACATTCATTGTGATTCTCCGTGTCCATTTGTGCTAAGTCATGCAAACCCCGGCATTAAAAAAAATAAAAATAGAGAAAATTATGAGAAAGAAAGAAAAGAAATCTAGTAAATAAACAACACTACTAACAGTTATTTTGGTACATATGAAATATTTTCACACAGATCTGGATTTGAACTCTCATTCCAATGAACCTTCAAAACCCAGTTATCTTATCTTTCTTTGCCACAGAAACAACTTTGTAGCAGAGAATGAAAATCATTGTGCATGCAAGCAACTGCAACATTGTCCACGGTATTAACAAAACATATGACAGTTGTTTCTACATATAATAATATAGAATTAATAAAATAAAAATGATGCCAAGTCATGGTAGAACAAACGTTAACAATACACAAAGATAAATGTTTTCTTCAGTTAAACTACCAGACTTCATCAGATAAAGAACATAATATACCACCTTTCTTTTTTAATACAGGCAATTAAAACCTAAATGAATCATCTAATCAGTTCTTAAAGATCCAGGACAATAAAAATAATGTAATACAAATCAAGAGAATAATGTAATACATAAAAACAGGTTGTTAAACTTGAATGTTAAAATATAACCAAAAAGAGCTAAAGGTGCATCTCCATGAGTATTTCCTGTTGTAGGAATAAGTGGTACAGACAATAGTTGCAGGGAGAAATGTGAAGTGGTTATGCATGCTGAAGGAAATGGGAAACAAGGCTACAACTGCCATGCTGGTGGACGTGATGTAGAAAAAGGGTTTACTGGACAGTCCCGTGTAGAACAAATTGCTTCTTCATGTATTTTTGATCAACAGGACATAGGTTTCTAAGCAAGAAATTGGGTCAGTGTTGAAAAAGGAGTTGCAGACTTTGATAATTGCTTCTGGCAGAAGCCAACCTGGAAACGTTCTAATGTGACCATTTCTTACTACTACAAGGTGAGATTAAATTTAATGGACAAAATAAAACTTTTTGAGAGACTACTTTTACATTTTAGGAATCTGCAGCATGATAATTTATTTTTTGAAGACTCTATTGCTGCAGGACAGGTGACAAAGGGTATAAGAATATGGAAATACCCTAACGTCTTGCAAGTTGGATCTGTTTTACACTTTAAACTTTTAGTATTATTTGACAAAATGGGTTTTGAGTATACAAAATTACTGATTAAGGACAACAACAGGAAATTAAGTGAACTTAAGAATGAAATTAATTCTATTCATAAAGAAATAGTGGATGATTTTCTTTTTGAAATGTTTTCTTCTCAGTATGAGCAGTGTTTTAACAAGATAGATGTTCAATGTATTAATGTTATAAAAAGGAAGGACAGAAAGTTCCACTGTGATAAAAAACTTATAATAAAAAACTGCTTATCCATTACTTAAAACACATTTAAACCTAGAACATTAGGTGTTTCACTTAAAAAACAGAATGTTGTGGCCAGAAAAAAATCTGCACATAGGAATATGGTAGAAAATGATGTAGTACAGGATTTTTTCCTTTGAAAATGTCTAAAGTTGTAAGTATGGATAATGTTAATATTTGTCAAGAGAATGTTGTGGAAATACCCCCCCCCCATTTCATTACAAGAATATTCACATTACCAAGGAGATCTCCCTGGTTACATGAATTAGGGGGAAATATTGATGTGGAAGGTATAGGGGAGGATAGACAAAGGGATTTTTTCAGCCCTCCCCCAAACAAGAAATTTAAAGGAAAAAGGGAAAGGGAGGGGAAGGAAGGTACAGGGCAAGATGAACTAGCCTGTGTTTTATTAGAAGAGGATGGCTTTAAGATTTATAACTATAGCAATATGGTTGTTTCACAAGAACATTTTATAGTTTTTAAGAAGGGGCTTACATTTGTCCCTAACAGTGGTTTAAATGTTGTTGATGTTTTATTTGAATTGCAGTTATTTATTAGAAAATTAAATTTAAAAATACGTTTTTAAAATGAGATGAATCTGGATAATCAGGAGGTGAAGTAGTACATTCAGTCCCTTCACTGACAACATCTCTTTTGGCATTTGAGAAATTATGTCAGAAAGAGATTAGAAACCTTGAAGAAGGACTAATGCATTATAAGATATTTTATAATTTAACATATCGTGAAATAAAGCAATTAAGTAAACTGGTTAGCAATAGAGACCTTAGAATCACGAAGCTGGATAAAGAGGGTGGGGGTGGTTATAATGAACCTACACTGACTATGTAAGCAAAAATATATGAATATTTAAATAATGACATTTATTTTCAGGTCAGTTCATGTAATGAGATTAATATATAATAAAATTGATAGGATCTTGTATGATGGACTGATTAACAATGAAATTACTCAAGCTGAATTTAGGTTTTTGGAAGTAAAGAAACCTCTCATCCCCTCAATGCACAAATGTATAGAGGATACCCCATTAAGACCCACAGGGGCATCAGGGGTATCTAAAACTGAACCTCTGGCAAAATATATTGCTAAAAGTTTAAAGTCCCTTTTTGATGATAAAGAACATGTTTTGCAAGATTCTTGGCATTGCCTAAAAGGGCTTAACAAATTTAAGTATGATGAAAATTTGATTTGTTAACTAGAGATGCCAGGGATCTATTTTTAGTAATATCTCATGAGGTGAGACTTCATTGGTTCAGGAAATATTTATACATTGGAACAAGGATGGTTAATATAAAAGCTAACTTTTAGTAAATTTGATGGAAATGGTCTTATATAACAACTTTGTGTACTTTGAGGGAGATTATTACAAACAAACCAGAGGTGTTGCAATGGGTGCTGCAGCAGCAGCAGTTTTTGCAAATATAATACTATGGTTCTGGGAGACTAGTTATGTATTTAATAGTGAATATTTTAGTTATATTAGTTCTTACCATTGGTTTGTGGATAATTTACTTATTATCTGGAAAAGTCCAGTAGATTGATTGAACCAATTTTATGATTATATTAATACCACAATGGATTTTTTAAAATTTACTATGGATTACAGTTTGCTCAAAATTAATTATTAAGATTTTACTCCAATTAAGGATTTAAAAAAGGGAACATTTTCATTCAATATTTATTATAAGGATACCTGGTGCAACAGTTATTTACATTTTAGTAGTGCCCATCTAGTATGGCAAAAAAGGAATTTGGTAAAAGGGCAGTTTGTCAGGTTGTCCGGGATGGTTTCTGAAGATGATGTGTTTAAAACATGCTAATAAACTAGGGGAATGTTTATAGAAAGAGGTTACCCAGTAGATTTCAATGGCAATACAATGAAGTATGTGACTGGGGAAAGACAGGGTAGCTTTAAACTGATTTTTAATTATTCTAGTTTTATGGTTAAAAAGAAGAATTTAAGTGGAACTGATTATAAAACAGCTATGGTACTGACATATTGATATGGAAGCAAACAAGTTCAAGATATTATTAATAAAAATTGGACTAGTATTCTTAACAGCTTTGATTTGACCTCCAAGCTTGGTAAAGGACCTATATTTGTTTATAATAGGGGATGTAATTTGAAAATAATAGTTGAAAATAATAAAAAACAGTAAAGTAGGCAAGCCAGGATGTCAAGATGTGGTGCTTGTCCACAATGTTGTTTTATTTATGAAGCTTCCAATATCATTTTAGCATCTTATCACAGGGTCTTGAGTGGAACTGCAATACAGTTGGTGTGGTCTGTCTTGCACAATGTATGTCCTGTACAGCATTCTATGTTGGTAAGACAGAAAGGGCATTAAGACAGTGAATTTATGAACATATGTATGCAGTGAAAAAGAAGGATATTAAAATGTCCTATATAAGCAAGCACTGAATGCAAAGATTTCAGGAATGTTTTCTTTTTTTGTGCTTGAAAGAGTCCCTACTAATGTTAGAGGAAATGACTGAGAATCTAACTTAGAAAAGAAAGTGTTATTGTGGCAAATAAGAATAAATGCCACACAATACCCTGGGTTTAATGATAACATTTCAATTAATTGTACACTTGTATTACAATCTGGGGACTTAATAATATTTATACAGTTAAAAAAATTAACATTAGTATTTATAAATGCTTTAATAGGTAGTAACTGTATTTATATGGTTATATTTTAACATTTATCAAATTTAACAACCTGGTTCTTATGTATTACATTATTTTCTTGAATTGTATTATATCATTTTTATTGTCCTGGTTCTTTAAGAGCTGATTTGATGATTAATTTAGGTTTTAATTGTCTGCATTATAAAAGGAATGAGATGTATGATGTTCTTTATCTGATGAAGTTTGGTACTTTAAATGCTGAAAGCGCTTATCATTTTGTATTATTAAAGTTCATTATACCATGGCTTGGCAATGGTTTTTATGTTATTCTTTACTGTTGTATTCTAAGAATAGTTTATGGTTATTAATATACCATTGTCAAGAAATGAAGGGGAGGTTGGATGTTTTTGAACAGAAACTGTGAAACGTGTGCTGCTTACTTACATTTAAAACCTTGATACAATTAGCTCTACACTTCGTAAGTCTAACCTGGTGATCCACCCACTGGAGGTAAGGGAGTCTGAAATGTTGTTGTGTTTCCTTTCTCCCTACAACTAATCATTCACAGTTGCAATCCATTAGCTAAAAATACTGATGGAGTGCCTGCACTATGTTTACAGGTGATACATGGAGTCAAGTATTTGGGATTCAGCAATTGCAATGAGTTCACACCTCATTTGCATCTTCACTGTGCTCACAACTCTGAATCTACACTATAAAAAGGGAACCATGTACCTAGGGAACCTGAAGGTGAGGAGACTTGTTCAAGTGGATAACACAGAAGAAGATATTTTATTTGGGATTTATTTGCACAAAAGACTACTGATCCTGATGGATATGCTGAAATATCACTAAGAAAAATGTATATATATATATGTATATATATATGTATATATATATGAAGAAGTTCAATGATTTTGTAAATAAATCTAAGCGAACGAAAGCGCTCAAATCTTTTTTCTGGCTCCAGACTCTTTTTTCTCCTTTCGGATCTACCAGGAAAATATACTTTAATATATATATATATATATATATATATATATATATATATATATATATATATATATATGGATCTACTTCACTTGACCTAAAACTCATTTGACAGACACCCATTTGACCGACACCCAATTTACCTAAATTTCATTTAATTGACAACTCATTTGACTAACTCCCATTTCACCGACAGCTTTCAATGCTGAATTTCAACATACTAAACCTTAAACAATAGACAAGCACACTTAGAACACCAATAACTAACCTTTTCCAGAACTTAAAAAACTACTTACTTACCCTCTTAACAGAAATGGGACAATGTACAACCAAACTAGGTGGGAGGCTATGTCCCCCACACCCCCCAATGTGGGAGGCTATGCTCCCCACCTCACCTCTAATTATATATACTAACACCAGGATCGCACTACAGTGGGGGAAAGGGCATATACCTTTAACTTGCCTTACAGTACTCTACACGCTGCCACAACTGCTGGGAAAGCACAAAACATTTGCCAAATTATTTTAGATGTGAAACGCACATTTAGAAACACAGCAACACTACTTTCTAAATGACTATCGGAATTCTAACAGTCAGCACTGTAATTCTTTTTATCACAAGCAAGTCACAAGTGAAGGAAAACCCACAACAAGTCTATGTCTTAAATGTCAATCATATGAGAATCAGTCAAATGAGTTTTCAATCAAATGAAGTTTAGCTCAATTGGGTGTCTGTCAAATGGGTGTTAGTCAAATGATTTTTAGGTCAAGTGAAGTAGACCCATACACACACACACACACACACACATATATATATATATATATATATATATATATATATATATATATATATATATATATATATATATATATATATATATACACACACACACGCACACATATATATATATATATATATATATATATATATATGTATATATATATATATATATATATATATACATATATATATATACACACACACACACACACCAAATGCTACTTTTATCTGTATAGATTTCTTAGAAGAATATTGATGGCATATGCATCTTTGTCAGGGCATTTTACTTTATCAGATGCACAGCCTTGTTAACTGTCATCACAAGTGCTAATGTTACAACTGTTTTTTTCTTTACAATCTTCTATTGTTATTTCTGTGAAATGTAAATGTCTTATTACAAGTGTTAGTGTTACAACTGTTTTTCTTCTTCTGTGTTGGCACAAACAAAATTTGCAATTGTTACTCTCATCTTTTGGATCCAGCCTTGCTTTGTGTGTGATTGTAATATGTTGCAACCACATAATTCCTTTTTATATTTGAATATCTTGATATCCTGTCTTATGTTTTTCCAGTGTATAATAGTGAAGTACTACCTTTAATGTGTTATATCTATACAGATATGTTATACTTATGTATATTGTACTTCTTTTGTGTTTTATGTCACCTAGGACTATAGAACCCAGGTGTCCCAATCCCTGCAAACTCCCCTTCAGCGACCTTGAGAATGAATTTATTGGGGAAGCATTTAGGCAACACAGTGCCTTTCTGCTTGAGAGGGGCCATAGAGATATGTCTGACAGACTGGAAATTTGGCAGCTGATAGTGACTGATGTGACTGCATTAGGTGGCTAAAGCAGGACTTATGATCTGGTGTGCCATAGGGCCACTGACATGATTTCATCAGCCAGGAGGAGACCAGCTGCAGTGGCCCATGAACAGATGGCCTCTGGGGGGGGACTTGCTACATAGTCACCAATGACACCAAATGAAGAGTTCCTGTCCACTGTCAGGAATCCAGACAGCTCAATGAAAAGGGAACAACAGCATGTCATTGATGTTGGTGCTGCTATTTCAGGGAGGACAAGTATGTCCCAGGAGGAGCTTCTAGGTAGACTTACCTACCTCAACTGTTAAATACTTCCTGTACAGTAAATTATTGATATCAATACTTAAGTTCTGTTTAGCATATTTTTTGGGGGTGGGGATAGTTGTAGACTGATATAGTTAACAACGCATTCTAGTTGATTACACATGGGTTTTGGCTGGACGTGTCATCCAAGTTCTTGTTAAAAATATTGTTAATGGACATATACAGGGCAAAAGGTTTTAACCCCCTGTGTTACTGTTCACTGTGATGGTGGTGTCCTTACCTTTTACTTAATGTCTTCTAGGACCATCCTCCATGGGGAGCCTACAATCATCTGCATATGGTAAGCCAAACATTTTTAGGTCAGTCCTGATGAGCAGTTCAAAAAATATTTTGTGATGTGAGTGACAGGAGTGTTGTGTATATTGTTGTACTGTATGTAATAGTGGTACTACTGTTAGTTTGTTAGCATATATTGGAATATAGCAGTGTAGGTATTTCTTTCCTGTGTTTGTTGCTTATTATCACAGATGTTCCTAACAATGGAAGTGTTGGACTCCTACCACCTGATGTCAGAGTACCAGTAGACTCTGATGATGATGGTGGCCAAACAGAGGCACAGTTGAGGGGGGGGTGCAGAGGTTAAAGCTGACACTGAGGTTGATATTCAGCCATCCCCTGTAATTCCATTGGACACAGCCAGTATGCCTACACCAGCCCATTCCAGTGGGCCCTCAGATATTGGACATGTGGAGGGTGAGACAATCGATCAGGATGGTGTGGTTACTGTGGCTTTTGTTCCTGTTGACTCTAGCTATAGCCAAAGTATGGGCAAGGTGCCACACAGGAAGGTTGTTAAGGGTGCTCAGAGGAGGCCTGCTGTCCATATTCCACCTGATCCAGGTGTGTCTTCCTGTGCCAATCAACATATGTTTAAGGCCATCATGGAGGTGAAGGCACATTCCAATAGGTCCTCCAGAAAAATGCTTAGGGTTGTAGATGTGGCCACAGGTGACATGTGTGACTGCCTCCACCATTATGCCGATTCAATGGATCAGCTGAATGGCAAGTTGGAAAGGGGCCGTGTCTGTGAAGGAACATCTGCTGGAGGGGGACAACATCCACTTGAGCATAGGTCAGTAACATCATCTGATGTTAGTCAAAATGGCCATGCCCAATCACACTCCCAGAAGCACTACTTCCACTGCTCCGTCAGTGGTTGAGGTGTCAAAATCCAGATGTAGCAGGCCAAGGGGTCATGGTCCTGGGAATCCTTATAAGGAGAGCTCATTTAGCAAACATCAGTTATGTTCACGTAACAGCAATGCATCTGACCGTGGTCACAGACATGGCAGTGCAACTCCTAGCAGAGCCAGTTCTTGTGGTCATGTACAACAATGAACTGCCACCTCTAGCATGTATAGCTCACACCTGTCTGACATACCAAGATGTAGAGCTACCACAAAGTTTGGCTGTGTTCTTGCAGTCACTCGCACACCAATTTCACCTGGAGGACCCAGACAGACACACACAGAACAGTTACATGATTCAGCCATGAGGCTTAAAACTCATTCTGTCTCATGGCCATTTGTTACTTTATCCAAATGTTTTTTCTGTTTCTCTTTCTTACTCAGATGCACTCAGTTACCTTTTGTGTTAGCTTAAGTCTGCTGCCCCCCCACACACAACACCCTGTCCAAGTGATGATTACTGTGTCATATCCTGCTTTTCTTTGTGCAGGGTGCATAGCTGACTTAGTGCTTAGTATATCTGTGTTTGTGATGTTGTTTTGTTACAGGGCCGGTGTTAGCATTTTGGGGGCCCCCAGCAGATGTCAAGTTGGGGCTCCCTGGGCACTTCAAGTCTATGTATCACTTTGTAACTGCCACCCTTCCTAAGAAACATTTTAGTTCATACTGCAAACTTTTAGGAGTATTGCACACAGACTGACCTGTAGCTACAATACTATTACATTACAACAGGCCTGTGTAGCACACTATGTTGGACCATCTCACAAAGGGGCATTTACAATTACTGGAATTTAGTTGCAACAGTGATACATTGCAGCAGCTTTATGTACTGGTATTGACTTAGGTGAAATGGCACCCTAGACCTACTGTTTCAGCAGCACACACACAGACACCCACACCTTCCAGTCTTCCCCTGGTTTTCCTCCATCTTGGGCTCCCCATACTATGCACACTACTTTTTTCTTCCTTTTCTCTTGTTTTTCCTTATTCTTCAGCTTTTTCAAGAAGCCATAACTCCCTATATGCTCTGAAGTACATTTTAAAGATTTTTTTTTCTTTTTATATAATCTTTTCAACCAATGATGACTTGAACAGAAATTATGATTGGGGAAAGAAATTATGTTGCTGTACAGCTTTAGTTTTCCTTGCATCCTTTCAACACAGCTTTCCTGACCAAGACAGCACAGTAATAACCATTTAGGAAATAACTCAAATAAGTCAGGGCCCAAGAAGCCATAGGGTTATAGATGTTCTGGGGTGTATTTTAGAGCATTTTCCCAGCCTTTTAATCCAGTGGTGACCTAAATAAAAAAAAAAAAAAAAAAAAACACGAGTAAGAAAAGAATTTCAGGCTTATTTTTTTTTCCTTTCAAGAAATACATATGTCGTACCCAAGACTTAATGTTCAAAGATGACAGAATTGCAGCAACAATAAACTAACAAGCTAATTGTTGTCTGGATACACAAGTCCTATCTGGGAATTGCCTGCCTCCCTAACCCCCCCCCCCAAAAAAAAAGACTGCCTAAACATCGCTCTGGTGTTAGGCTGGGAAGAAAGCAGAGGTTCAAATGGCCACAGTCATGTTTTGCAAGTCACTGCAGCCATACATATACATAGCATGCCTCCTCACTCCTCAGCCCAAACTGTCAATACCTGAATGCATTCCTGAAGTATGATTGTGAGGAAAGTGAAACAAATAAAGACTGCAGTGACATATTCTACTTTGTTGTTCCTAGACAGTACCCTGTCCCTACACAAACCATAGTAACCTTCTTTGTACACCTCTGTGGTCTGTGAGTAAAGTAAAAGAAAATAATGACCATACTGTCCTGAGCACAAACACAAGCTATAATGACCTCATGTGCACACATGAAAATTAAATAAGTAATAACCATACAACCCCACCACCACCACCACACCTACACACAACCTACAGCAGCTTCCTGTACACACATATCAAGGGCTGATATTAGCATGGCTGCAGTTGAGGGCAGAGGTCATTATCAGCTTTATTCTAACAGGGTCATATCACAGCCGCTTCAGGTTAAAGAGCATAATCAGAAAATTAAAACAGTTTTTTCTCCTCACTTTTCCAAAACCAGCAACAGCTTTTGTGGGGCCCCTATAATGTCAGGGATGATTAAGTGAGCCCCCCTGTATCCATTTATATAATCTGGGGAGTGAGGGCCCCAGATTCTTAGTAGATTTAAGTGTCTAAATGTTCTGTGACATATTTTATGCCTACCTTTTAAAATATAATTACTTGTTAGCTACATTTTTTACTAATGCCCAGAAGAATAATGTGTGTCCTGGCATTACAGATAAAAATCACTGATACTTTACACACACACACACACACACACACACACACACACACACACACACACACACACACACGTATAAGCCATAGCAATACTAGATTTGTACCACTGGTACTGGCACACGAGATCAGTGACTGCTATTTAGCAGTTAATAAACAGTAGCAGCTGTAAGTCACTTTTATTTACGTCAATGAGGAGTAATGCAAACCTGTCACTGTCCCTGATTTAATAGACCTTCTCTGATTTTGCTCATAATTTTGCTCTGTCCTTCATAAAAAGTTTGATTTGCTTGTGAATCATTCAAGACTACAGGCAGTCAATAAATCCAGATATCAGAGTTTTATACTTATTAAGCAAAAAAATGCATGTTGATGCAAAATGTGTTATTCTGTTAACTTTGAATTAGAGTAATATTTAAAACGTGTTCCTGATTTTGAGCCTTTATTCTGATATTATTGGTATTGCGCTGAACTCTTCAACAAAGAAGTTGAGAGTTATAGTATCTGCTCTTTTGTCAGTATTTGTAAAACTCCCTGTACGAGAAAACCATCCCTGAAGATCAGAAGCATCAACTGTTCTTAAACTCCAAGGTATGCACTGAGATCAGTCACACTGGGCTGATGATCTCGCTAGTGTTTACCTTGCCTATGTTCATTACCAGCTTTATTCTAACAGAGTCATATCACAGCCTAATCAGGAAATTAATCTTTTGAGGGGCACCCACACAGTCAAGGATGATTAGGGAGGCCCCTTGCAGCCATGGGTATTGCGGGTACCTAAAACTGAATATGTTGTTAGTTTTAGCGGAGAGCATGTCCACCAGCAGGGTTTAACTAAGCCAGGGGCACTATGTCAGTGGTAAAATATTTAATGGAATTGTGAAAACTGTTGCTTGATGAAACACTGTTACTATAGCCAGTGACATCTTTGAATTTTAAAGGAGAAATAAATAAGAGTTATTACCCACCTGTTTTATTAAATATGAAAGATTCCGGTACTAGCTTTTGTTGTTTTGACAGACGTGTTACAAAATATCAAGATAAGGTAACTTGCAGTGGTTGGGGGCCTCCCAGGAACAGGGGGCCCCCAGCAACCGCAGGGTTTGCTGGTGCCTAAAGCCGGCTATGTTTGTTACTTGCATTTTTGACATAGTTTGGTCTTACAAAGTTAGACAGTTGATAGAATCAAAACAGTTTTTTGCATCAGTATTTTTAAGAATCTTCTGAGGGTTTGGAAGTCAGAAACTGAAATGTGTCTCATTACTTTCCAACTTCTCTCTTTAATGATTTTCCTGTACAAAAGTATGAGGCTAAACTGAGGACATTTGGTGACCATCAGTACTTTTCAGAGGTATGGATGTGTGAATCTTTGATGCCTAAAGCCTATTACTTGATAGAGGACACATGTAGTCACATAAGTCTCTGCTGTCACATGTTACAGTCATTGCTGTACAAATCACCCACCTTTTACTTACTTACATTGCCAAGTAACAACATCTAAGGATAAGCCATTCATTTGTATTATAAAACAATTCTGCTTTAACACTCCAGGTTCAGCACTTAGCTTGTAAATCCAGCAGTTGCTACAGTTTCAGTTCAGGGCTGAGTCTGTCTGATGCTAGGAATACACAGCCATTACATGGGTAGGTAAATGTTGAGAACATTGCCTGGCATCAATGTTACTTTATGTACGTGTGTAGGATGAAGGTTTTAGCTCTGCAATTTCCACCTCATGCAGGTTGTGATATGTTAACAGGCATCTGAAACTCTTCTCCTTCTTGATGATGGTCTATTAGCAGCAGCAGCAACATAGACATGCCTGTTGCATATACACATGAATTCAAGCAACAACAGTCTCCAACATTCTTTCTGTGTGGACTCCTTTCCATGGCTGTATTTCATTAGGTTTTGGAATTCACATGGAAAACAATCACTGAGTCTACATTGTTGCTTTATAGCTTGTTGAATAGTTCCTTCATCTTGGATTGGTTGATTAGCATAAAATACAGCTGCTTATACTGGAATTAGCATGCCACTGTGTTTACTGTGGTTGCACAGCAGAATATAAAACAGTGCGCTACCATTATCGGACCATGTAGGGTTTACTGAATCTGCCTGTTTGAGTCCCATTTTCTAGCAATTGCTTTTTTTTTTGTAGCCACCAGAATTAAATTTAGCAAGGCCTTAATAAGTCTAGGCAACTCAGAACTTCTATCCCAGTTCAGAAAAATAATTTCCTTAGTTACAACCATTTGCTCATCCAATAGTTCTGACAGAATACTCTGTAGGGAATTTTTGAAGTCTGTCAAGTCATTATACTCCCAAAGAATTATGTTCCCAGTTATCTCTTTCTTCCTCATCACACCTCTAACATTTGATATCTACCTGATGAAACATGCCTTAGAGTCTGGTTGGGCTGCAAAAATAAATAACCAAACATTTCCAAACAAAAATCCTAAATCTCCTAGACTTTGTTGCATATTTGAGAGACGTACATATGTCCTCCTATTGTTTCCTTGTGACTTGCTTATCCAATCTCTTTCTCAATCTTTTCTCACCTCCTCTGATTGATTCCTACAGTTATTGTGCAATATTTTATATGCCCTACTAATTATCCATTTTTTAACTGTATATTCTGTTCTTGATTCATCTAAAAGATCTACTACAGCAAGCCTTTTACTTAGGATTCTCCTATCCCTTTCTCTTTGCTTATACTCTTATATCAATCCCTGATAGGGAAGGCAGACTCTATCCTGCAGTCCAAATGTTGGCATGGCTTCTTCCCACTCTGTTACCTTCCTCCTCTAGTTATTTGATCCTAATACCTTAGTTCCTTTGCCAGTTTTCTTCAATAAATTCCAGTCCTCTCTTGCCTGTTTTATGTGCCCCTAATTGTAGTCCTTGCTATCTCCAAAATCTCGTTTCTATATTCTTGTTTAGTTCTTAGAATACATTCAGCTACTTTATGAATATAATATGCTGTATGGCTATTATTCTCCTTAAGGATTGCACTCAACATTCCACTTTCTTCTTATGTCTTGAATTTCTACTCTGTTTCGTCGTCAGCCTTTTGCATGTACTTGTGTTATGTATATGAATCTTAACTGTGTAGCTCTGAAATATCCCTTTGAATCAGATAACCCTAAACCACATTCTTCTGTTGGAAGGATCAACTTATCCCACTTGCTCCTTTCCCTTTTCCCCCAAGACAACTTATTTCAACTCTTTAATAATTTTTGTCCACGACTTCTCTTTTTGCTTTCACTGCTTGTATATTGCTATACATATCTATAAACAAGAGCTTCCAGATTCAACAGTTGTATTATCTTTAGTTTAGTCTCTTTCCACATATCTGCCATAACATAATCCTTTTTAACCCATAGTCTTAAATACTTCATTTTATCATGTCCCCATAAATATGGGTATTGCTGGACCAATTCATGTGTGTGTGTTTATAGTTTACACCTATAGCCTTTGTTTTATCTTCATTAATTTTATATTCTGAAAAGACTTGAAAATATCTCAAGATGTTTGACAATGAGATGTCCTTTTCTGGTTTTATCACATACAAAATATCATCTACAAATAAAACAATTATGTCCTTGAATTTTTGAGTTCCCTATTTTCTTTGCCAATGGCTCTAAATATAATGCAAATAACAAAGGGGGAAGAGGACACACCTGCCTGGTTCCTCTGTTCAGACACAACTTGTCAGAAAGGAATCCTCTCATTTTAATTTTTGCCTCTGATCTCTCATGTATCCTCCTAATTAACCTTATTATTATATCAGAAAATGCAAATGTTTCCATTGCCTCCTCATAAATCTCAGTTTACTCTGTCAAATGCTTTCTCTGCATTTAGACCTACCAGCAGCAGAAGTATTTTCATGCACTCTGCTTCCCATTGGATTATCATTGTTCTATTAATGTTGTCAAATGTTTGCTTTGCCTCCACAAAATTATACTGATCCATATCTATCAAGTTTGGCAACATCTTTGCCATTCTTTTAGCTATCATAGACATAAACACTTTATAATCATGAGTAATCAAAGAAATATAATCTGTTTTCTCTCTTTTTTTTTTTACTTTATAATCATGAATTAAAATTGAAATGGGCCTTTAGGAAGTTGAGTCTAATGGGTCTTTACCATTTTATATATTACAGCAACCATCACTTTCTTCCAGATTATTGCTGCTTTCCTTCCTTTTAAAATATTGATAAACAAAAACTTTCAGATCTTTATCACTTTCTTCCCTCCTAGCTTCCAAACTTCCACAGCAATACCATTTATTCCTGGAGACTTTCCTAGAGATTGATTGTATGTCACCATTTTTATCTCAACTCCTCCAAACCTAACTAATTGTTGTGCCACATATACATCTATCTTTGGCATACTTAAGTGTTCATTAATTTATTATTTAACATTTGTTTACCAGGAAAGTCCAACTGGGAAAGAGCCCATTTTCAGCAGAGGCCTGGGGAGCAACACTCCAGATGCATGTCCTTGGAATGTGGGAGGAAACCAGAGCACCCGGAGAAAACCCACACGAATGTAGGGAGGACATGCAGACTCCACACAGAGGGCACCCCAGACAAGAATTGAACTGAAGAATGTCTTGCTGTGAGGCAACAACACTAACCGCTGCACCGCTGCGCTGTGCTCTTTCTTGATTTCCACATTTCTCTGCTTTACAAATTTTCATAAAAGTTCTGAAATATCTCTTACACCTCAACAGGCTCTCAGGTTATTATAATTTTTTTGTATAGTCTCCCTAAGTTTGGCAACAATCCTTTCTACTTTCTTTTGCCTAAGTCATTGTGCTATAAGTTTTTGTGTTCTGGTGTTATTATCAGAGACAGTTACTTAACAGCAATCTTTCTAAACTCATACATATTATCCAGATACGAAGTTATTTTTTCTGTAGCACTCTTCATTTGTACCTCCTCTTGTTCTGTGAGAGTCACCTTATTCTACAATACTTTAACTTTTGTCAGCCCCTCTAAATATTTTTGTTACTTCTTAATCATATGTCTTTTTCTTTTATTTCTACTCTTTTTTACATTTCAATTTCATTCTATCCCACTTACTAGAGATAAAAAAATGTTGTCTTCCCTAACAAGTCTTGAATTATTTCTACTATCCATTCCTTAAATTCCTGTCTTTTAAGAGGTAGGTGAGGAAGCATCAGTGTATCATTTTTACGTCATTACATGGCATTTTTATCTTAGTTGTTACTGGAGCATGATCTGAAATAGTTATTGGATGTGTTTTGAAGTTTTCAGTTAAATGCACATGTTCCAGTGAAATATAATTTCTGTCTAGTTTAGCCCAGTTATTGTACCTTGGGGAATAATATGTAAATTCTCTCTGTTGAGTTCCTACTACTAATTTCATGTCTTCCATACCAAATAATTTTATACATTTCTTCAGAAATCTGCCCTCTTTTTACATCCTCAGTGTTGCAAATCAAATTCCAATCTCTACCTATAAGTAGCATTCCCTACTGAAAGCTTATTATTTCTGAGAACATTTTCTTAAGTTCCATAATAGCAGTTTTAGGTGAAATATAAATACATGCCAGAGAAATCTTCCACCCTTGCCAGTAGCCCCTTACTACCACAAATCTACTTTTATTATCTTTTTTCCTTTTCTATCACTACTGAAGCTCCTGTAGCTATTAGTATAAATATTATCCCTTTCTTTGCCCTTGATACTCTGCTGAATATCCATACTAAAATCCTTTCTTTATCAAATTCACAATCTCACTTCTTTCCAAATGTGTTTCCCGCAGCACTGCTATTTGCACTCTGTATTTCTTAATGTAATTCAATATTCTGTCCTTTTTTATCTATAACTCTGAAGCCATTCACATTCCAATATAATATGGATAGCTTAGCCATTATAAGATGCTATTATTCTCACCTATTATATATGATAGCGTTTATAAATGTCTGTTTCCAGCTTTTGTGTCACACTCACTGCTAAATGTTTGTCAGGTTGATCATTTATACAGTTATTTCTTGTCATCTCCATTTGAACCTATGTCACAGTTTACACAATTTTTTTTGTTTTAATGAAAACCCTCAAACAAACAAACAAACAAACAAACAAACAAACAAACAAACAAACAATCACACTCACATAACCTATTAACTTTAAAAACACACAAAATTATAGACATCGTCAAATAATGAAGTTTAACCCTCTTAATAGGAACAATTATTCCAAATTGATAGCTGGAAACACAGGCATTACCTAAACTAATATTAAGGTTATCCTTGCTAAGCCACATGTTACAACCTAGGCTCCTACTCACATTAATTGCTGTCCTTGTCCTATCTTTCTCCTCCTCCCATATGTAAAAAAGCAGCTTATTTGCTTTTAGAAAACATTAACCTTTAGTCTTAAAAAGTGCTCTGGATTTTATTACCTACTCCTGTAATCAGCTTGTCTTCATGGAAACATAAGAATAAAATGTACACTGCCCTCAGCTGTAGACATCTCAACTCACTATATGTATTTGCTACATATTTATTATAAAGGAAAATTTTGCTTGCATTCATTGTTTTCTTATTTAATTGCTTACACTAACATGGTATTGGATTAAGTCAAGGGCCTTAATCCAGACATTCACTTAAGCAAATGTACAAGAAAACATATCAACTCTACATATATTATGATCTGTGCACTTTTATACCACATCCCCTACCTCAACAACCACAGGATTACAGCATATTAACTTAAACATGCTTTTGTCTAGCATTGCTTCTCTTTTTACATTGCAATGCCTACATTTTCTAAAACTAAAATGAAGAAAAAGAGACACTTATTTACTTTAATATCTATATCGCAAAGAATAATAACTGAAATGCTTTATTATATTACATGCAATTTATATAAAAATGTTTCACACAAATACTGTTGAGAATAAAATAGTTTTAATTACACTTAGTTTTTTCTCTTACCTTTTAGTGTCCTTCCAAACATTAATAACATTAAGTGGGGAATACACATTTCAGTCCTCCACAAGTATAACAAAGTCAACAAAAGTCAAATATTTTCACTTTCTCTTACAAAGACAT
This sequence comes from Protopterus annectens, assembly GCF_019279795.1. Lineage (NCBI taxonomy): Eukaryota > Metazoa > Chordata > Ceratodontiformes > Protopteridae > Protopterus > Protopterus annectens. The sequence continues at coordinate 659,158,608 of NC_056748.1, forward strand.
TTCACAAATGGTACTGATGCTTTATAATCTCACATTTATTCACTAATTTCAGCGTTGCTGATCTTCTTCCTGTTCATCTCTATCATTCAACCCCAGACTCTGCTTCAAGTACAAGGTACTCCTAATTCTTCCAGTCAACTCCTTTGATTTTTTTTCTGTCAAGCATTTTCCTTTGGAACAATGGGAAATGTTTCCCTGGCAAAGTCTCTCTATGAGCTTTATTATCAGAAGAATGAGAAGGAGAGTCATTTTCTGTTTGTTGGTTCACTTTTTGTTGGACAGTATTCTGAAAACAGCTGGATACAGCAGCTTGAATCTCACACCTGCATCTCCACATTTCCTGATTTCTGGAATACATTTGCTTCTTTTCTGCCTGGTTTGCATTGAATAAACATTTTCTACAAGCACTCTACTGTCTCCAGTTTTTAATACTTTTCCCTTCTTTCACAGTTTTGTCAGAATCAACTCTTTCTGATGGCATAATTGCATCTTTACCAACACAGGTCTTGGGTGTTTTCTCATAGCCAGGTTTACGGCATACACAATGTACCCTTTTACTTAACAAATCCTGCTGTGGACTAACAATCCAGTTGCTTATTTCTTGTTTCATAAAATTAATACAGTCAATCCCTTCCAGTTTGTCTGTACAGCAGTAAATATCAAGTTTTCCCAGCTTGCTCTGTCCTCTAACTCTACCATTTTTTAAATAGCTTTTCTTGAGTAGTTTTATACTCGACCAGCCTATTCTTTACTTCAATCTCTGATTTTTGCAGTTTTATCAGTTCATCTGAATAGCTGTTTAAAGCTTTTTCCATTTTCCCAGCCTTTTGTTATTTGGGTTGATATACTCATTCGATGTTTTTTTATTTTAATCAGCTCTGAGCAAATTTGATTTATTTTTTCCTCTACATTACTGGAAGCTATGTCTTGCTCCAAAGCTGGATCTTGAACTGTGTTTTACAGGCATTTTCACTGTCAGTGTACTCTCTTAATCTTTTGTAGATCATTTTCTTTCAGGCTGTCTAATTTCTTCTTTGCTGGCATTTTGGCAGTGTACTTAATAGCTAGTGAAAAAAATTACAAAAACTGTCAGAGTTACTGGCCCTTATTTCTAAGCTTCTTTTTTCACAATAAGAGAGATGAATTTAAGTTGTTGTTCAGTGTACAGCCATCTCAGAAGTCTCTGTAATATGAATTCTTAAGAGTAATCCATACTAATTTACATTTGTATGTGATGTGTAATATATCTATGTATATTGTTTACATTAATTGTTTGCAATTATACTCTGCTCAATTATTTGATGTCATAATATGGTAATCTCTGAAATATATTTGCATTTTTCCACTGGGCTTCAACCATGACAGGATAAAAACAATGCAAATGTATTCACATTCAGTTTTTTAATCCAATCAGTATTTCACTGGGTTTACTACTAAATTTTCATCAAGGTAAAAAAAAACAGTTCATATCATATATGGAAAAAAGTAATAATTCAGTTAATTTCACTCCTTTGCCCAATAATAGGTGTGTGTGAGTTTAAATGTATAACAATGTGTGAGACACAGCTTCTGTGGGGATTATTACAATGCTCATTCTAAATGACATATTCATAGCTTATTTTCAAACAGATCCATACCATTCACTAACTTCTTCTCCTACATGCCAAACAAAAACACTTTACCCATGCGCATATTGCTGCCACATAAACATTAACTGAAGAAACAGTGCACCACTATGAACCAATGACAATTGTAACTACAACCACAAAATGGAAGTCACCAGTTTAAAAATATACATGTTCCATTCAGTAATCAGAAGCAAAAGAAATTCATTATATCCTAGTAGAACTCATATTATTGTGATTTCTCAAATGCCTTTCACTACTGCATGCAGGAGGCCACACAGCCTCATTAACAACATGGTTATTAACTTCCTGCTGAATTCAAATAAGGGTAATTATTTTTAAGGTTTTTGAACTCCAACATCAGAAGCTAAACCAACAGCGTGGGCATCACTGCCATCATTAAAAAGCACTCCAGTCCTCATAATTGCTTTCATGCATGCACTGAATTGATATCTTTAGTGTCCTTAGTGGAATCCCTTATATGATCAAAAGTCAGTGGGCATTCCTCAGAAAATTACATGTAAATGGAACATTATACAAAGAAAAATAACAAAAAGGAGGACATTTATTTTAAACAATAAAATAATTATGCCTAACCCACAGAAGGAGATATTACAACAATAAAACAACCATGGAAGTAAGACAGGTAACAAATCAGTATAAAGAAATATCATCACATGATTTAATTAATATTCATGTGAGATGAGATTTTAAAATATTTTGAACAAATCAGTGTTGTTTAACTATTCAGGATCTATTTAAAGGGTTTGTTGCAACATATAAAAATACTGTTGTTTTGCCTTCCAAGAACCAATTTGAATTTGTATCCAGTGTAAATTTATTGCAAATAAAATGAATAAATCACAAGAACTTTATCAGAACTACATACACTGATTCCATTTTGGTTTAAATAACAAGTGTAAGCACATGCCAAATTCAATCCTCCCCAAGCCATGCTTAAAGAGACAGTAACTTAAAAAATGCTAAAATATCAGCACTTACTTATTAAAATTTAAAATATTAAAAAAAAAACTTTTTGTGACATTAATATAGAATCATAGTAAAAAAAATCATACGTAGTGAACTACAGGCAATACGTTACAAGTTTAGTGCCTTTAATTGTAAGACACTATTAAAAGAAATACATGCATTTAACCTTGGATCTCAGAAGCATTTAATAACTTCTGTCAATGAAATGTAATGGTATTCCAACCTTTTTCCCAACTTCTACCTCTTTCAGAAATCTGCCCCTTTTCCAAAATAAAAAACAAAAACTTTTAGTACACACTTTTGAATGTTTACTTAGGGCTTGGTTTCATCCCTCTCTTTTTATTGCATAGATATGTTCTTAACTACTACTCTGTAATGTATGCTCAGTCTTCCCTATTTAAAATGAAGGCCATGTAAGGGAAGATGCAAGGTAAACTACTCTCTTGTTGTACAGTTGTACCTATCCATGCAAAATAAAGTTTTCAGGTAAGAGGGGATGGTAATGTTTATACTGTCATACATAAACCCACATTCTGAGTAGGCCCCAGATTTGAACAACCCTCTATTTTTGTCAGTGTTTCCTGTCCCTTCATTGGCATTTTTCCAATAATTCTTTAACATTTTGTTCTCTGTTTAAAGACAAAAGTAGGGACCTTAACTATTTTTTAATTTAGACCAGTGGGACCAAACACCCTAACCACTTTTTGTAAAAAATCTTCTTCACCTCACCTGCACTCTGGTGAAAATGTGAGGATCATGGCATTAGATTGCTGGCTGTTCCTAGTGTTGTTTAATAACCCAAATTTGGAAGACCCTGAATAGTCTAAATTGGTCACTCTTCCTGTGACCACTTCAATGGCTATGGTATTCCCTAATTCTGGTTGGTAAGCCCTCTCCAAAATAATATCTTAGGTTTGTACAACTGTAACAAGAGCTAGCTATCATTAGATACCAACCTGGACAGCTTCACCATTTACCCTTTTACTAAACTCTTTTTTTGACACAAAGGATGGTTACCTGAGTAATGTAGGTAACCGCTAGAAAAAGCTGGCTTACTAAAAATGGTTGATTCCCATCTATTGTATGTTGTGTTTTTTGAAACCGTGACATCCAGATAACTAATGTTGTCATTACTCTTGTCAGATGTAAAATTAAGAAAGTATACACTGTTATTAATGTATCTGAAAAAAACTCATCATGGTTACTAGAGGAATCTGTCCACAAAATAAATAAAAAGTACTGGACTAAAACTTCTGTTAAACACAAAGTACTTTTTCCAATACTACATTACAATGTTGGTAAACACTGGAGCACAAGAGGCTCCCATGGCCACCCCTTTTATCTGTTGGAATTATTCACTTTCAAAGTACACATAATTGTTTTTTAACAATGTGTCCACACACTCATGAATAATCAAAATGCCCTCACCTGCAAGAGACATATCACTTCTGATAGCCAAATAAAACCCTTCCATTTCAACCACATGGGGTATTACCAAAACAGGTCCTTCACAGATATGGTAACAAATATACAGTTCTCACATTATGTGGTGTTGGACAATTTTAGTAAAAAGTCTTATGAATCCCTTAATAGGTGTGGTTTGACCTTATTTTTTTAAAATTTGCTCTCAATAAACAGAGCCAAATGCTCAGTTTTGGATTCTGCAGAAGCCACTAAGGGAACCAGCAGTAGATCATTCTGGTCCCTGTGTGTTTTGGGGATTCCAAAAAGGGATGGTATAACTGGCTGATCAACGTTTTGAAACTTGACCAAAGCAGGAGACAATTCAAATTCATGTACCACTTTGTTAAACCAGGAGTCCATTCTACTAAGGGCATAATTAATATTTTTTGGAGATGTAAAAAAAGTACTATTATACAGACACCCAGGCATTTTACCAGAGTAGCAGTGATTGTTTATCACCACCACATCTGTCCCCTTGTCTGGTTTCATGATCTGAATGGATCTGTCTCTTGATAAATAATGTAATAATTTTGTTTCATTGTCTGTTAAATTTAAAAAAAAATGCATATTGCTGTTTGTGTGCAACCATCTGATGTTGGTTTCACATATCTCATATATAGATATGGGGGGTGCAAAGGGTGGATTAAATGTGCTTGATGTCTTTAAAATTGTATCATAATGGTTATCATCACTTCCATAAAGCAATTTTAAATGTATCTTCCTTGTGTAAAGTTTTAAGTGCACCAAAGTGTCCATTATATTCAGTCTACATGATGGAACAAAGGTACAATTCTTAAAAAATAAATTAACAAAATGATTGTGACTGTCCAAATGACTGTAACTATAAATTCTCAAGCTATTGGCTTCAATGCTGTTACCTGACGCAGTTGCAGTATTTACCACCATTGTATTTGTTGATGTTGAAATGTTCAATATCTCTGATTTCTGCTCCTGCTTCTGCCACTCCCCTTGTTTCATTTGGAATACAATTTTCTGCAGTAATAACCATTGTTGTCTCAGACCTCTTCCCCTCGGTCAAACGCAACATTAGTCTCTTGCCTCCGGGGTGTTCCTTTGGACCTCCACAGATTGGGTTTTAAGAAAAACTTCACTTTCAGAGGTATCAATATCTTTATTATATGCCCCAGGGGTCACATTGACCCCCCCCAAGGTACCTAATAATAAATAAAAATGGAGACAAAAAATGCTCTCAGTAAACATTCAAAGGTGTGTACTTACTTTAAAAAGTTCTTGTTCTTTATTGAGGAAAAGGTGCAGATTTCTGAGAGAGGTAGAAGTTGGGAGAAAAGTCTGGAATACAATGAAATGCACTGGCAGGTGTTATTAAATGCCTATCAGACCACAGGGTTAAACAAATATATTACTCTTAATAGTATCTTACAATTAAAGGTACTAAACTTGTTTTTATTTGTCTACAATTGAATACTTATACATTTTTTAGTATTGTTGTATTTTAATGTCACAAAAAGTTTGTTTATACACTGTGAATTTTAACTAGTAAGTTCTGATATTTTAGCATTTTTTGAAGTGACTGTCTCTTTTAGAATGGCTTTGGGAGGTGTTCACTTGTCATGTGATTACACTAGTTATTGAAAGCAAAATGAAATTAGGGTATCTAGTTCTGATGAAGTTCTTAAGAGAGTAAAATGAAGGTGCTTAACGATTCTGATTTATTTATTTTATTTGCAATACATTTCTATTGCATATGAATTTGAATAGGTTTTTAGAAGGCAAAATCACAGTGTTTTTTGGATGGTTTATTTGATTATACCGTGAAGCATTTTATTTTTGATTATTTGTTGTAACATATATCAAGTCTGTATAAAGGCAGTGTTTTCAAAAACACACAATGTGCTGTGTCTTCTGTATGCAAAATGTACATTATTATGTCTGCAATAAATTTTATCAAAGTAAGTGCTGCTGGCTTTTTCACTGCTATCAGTAAGTCATTTTTACATCAATTGCTGATCTCCAAAACCTTTTTAAATTTTTCTAAATAAATGCTTTATGTGATTAACTATAGAACAACAGTGGTTGTGATTGACAGGATGGAATGGGGTAACATCAGAAAAGAACAAGAAGTAGAAATTAGTTTTAGGATTATTGTTAAAGGCTCAGCCAAGAAGCAGTTTTAGAGCTGAGGAAACTATAACTATCTGGACTGAAACTCAGAAGAAAGAAGAGACTACTGATCTTAAAATCTTGTAGAGTACTACAGCAATGAAAGGTTAGAAAAGGTGCTGCAAAGAAATACTCTCAGCTAAGGGTGGCAGGAGGATTAGAAGAATTATTCCATGAATGCTTGTGGTGAGGAAACGTGTGAAAGTTAACTGCTATTGAGTGCCCAAAACACTAATGTTGCTATACAAGTATTATAGAATAAAACATTCTAGTTAAGCTTCAAATACTAGAACTATTGGGAAGCTCAGGAAAGAATACTATGCCTTAAAATATATGGAACCTTTTTTTAGTTTCTGTTAGTTGCATAATTAATAAAAGGGCAAAATACCTTTTAAAAATATTGTGTTATAGTGCTTTTAATTCACGTGTTTGTATTTAAAACTATAATGCAAACTTCTGCCACCTCCAAATATAGCAGTGAATGAAGCAGTACTTTTGGGAAAGGGTCTGGAAATTTAAAACGAAATTACATATGTGATGATGTGAGGTATTGCTAGCTATGCTAGGAAAAGTAGGACAGTGGATGTGTAACATATGCCAGCACAGCTAGCTGGAATTTTGTAAAAAATTATATGTCACTTCTATATCAAACTAATTTGTACAAATGCTTGTGTTGAGAAATGTATTTGTAAAGTTGCTTGTGTTAAAAATGTACCAACAGTGTGCCCTGCTGGTCAGAAAAAGAAATATACATGTATTATTGTAACTGTTAAAATGTATATACCTTAACAGAGGATACTGAAAGAGAAGAGTTTAATCTCAATCCACCTGACTTTGGAAAATAGAAAGAAATTAAATTGCTTAATTTAGGCCATAAAGATTGTATCTTACAGTTCTGATTGCAGCCAGAGACAAAATGTCTAGGAAAACAAGTATTAGGAAGCCTTCTCTATTGTCTTTAGCAGTGAACTAATTGCTACTCTGGAAGGGTAGAAGTCTGAAATAGTTTTATGACTTCCAGAAGCTGTATCAGATCTTAGCAAGCTCTATGTGTGTGTACTAGTGACACACATATGTTAAATCCTGGCAGTTTTTAGTAATGGGGGGTGGTGTTGCATGGGAACCAGAAGTCAGATGACCAGATGTATGTGATGTAATTCTGTAATTCATCACTAAAATAATAACTTCAGTCTCAGGGCACTCTGTTTTTGTAACCTGACATAGAAGGATCTCTCATGTACTTCATCTTGCCTTGCTCTAGTAAGTAACCAGGGAATAATATTTTTTTAGATCAGTCAGGAAAATATAGAGAGATTTGTTAAGTACTGTTTTTCTGTATCTGTTTGAATCTGTTTGTCTGTGTTATTTTAATATTTCCTGTGATTAAACTCTGAGGTTTATTGTAAATAAACATTTAGCATTTTCATGTTCTTTTATTACTTATTATTAAATATATTTAAACTTTTCATTTTGGCTGATCCTTTAGAGAATATTTTAACATTTGAGAGCACTTATATCTATTGGTGACACTGTGGCTATTCCTGAAAACCTGGCTGTTTGGTCAGCATTACTATTTGTATTAATATTAATTTCACTCAGTATAATTGGACACTCTTGTAAGAGTCTTAGAGTAGCTGGCTTTGGGGTGTCTGGTGGCAGTGTAACTACCTTATAGTTTGGGCAGAAGGGGGCATAGCTAGTAAATCTGTGTCAGCCTTTCCCAGGTGTGTGTGTGTGTGTGTGTGTGTGTGTGTGTGTGTGTGTGTGTGTGTGTGTGTGTGTGTGTGTGTGTGTGAAAATCAAATCTCAAAGTGTGCAAGTGTCAGCTACTTGGAGCAGGGACATGAAGCACTGGTTTCACAGAGAGGGTGCTGGAGGACTTGGCTTTGACACTCAACTAAGGACTCAACCCTACAGCTGTGTCAGTGGGGAGTCTTACTGGGGAGGGAGACAGATAGAGAAAACCTGGACCCTGGACTAAGTGTGTTCTCTGTGTGCTCATAAGGGAAATTGTGCTTGATGCAGAGAGCTGCATCTGAAAATACTGGGTGTATCCATTTTTGCTCCAAGTGTGTGTCCCTTTCCAGTGCCAGTGGTGAGGATTTAGGCTCCTTGATTACTGGCCCACAGAGTGGGGACATCATAACATTTAAAGAACATGGGAAGTATTTGCATATTTGATCAAGAGGAAGGAGTAGACATTGTCAAGTGTATTTAAATCATTTTCAGGGTTTAAACTGGACATGTACAGAACTCATGACATGCATGGGGAACTTTAACATCAAACTGATGACTTCCAGCTATTGACTACTACAGATTTTTCTTTATCCTCCTAATGTTGATTGAAATGAGTTGGTTCCATAGTGAATATAACAGCAGACAGTATCGTACGAACAACTTATACTTAGAGAAAGCAACTAACAACCACTGTGTATTAATTGGCTAAGTCTATATCCATAGTTATTGTGGCAGAACATTTTTTACAATGCTGTGTGAATCATATAACCTTCTAGTGCATGGAGAGCCATGATTATGCTCCAAAATCAGAAAACAGATAAACCAGTTATGCACTACTGTAGTGTGAGACCTGACTGTAACAGTGCTGTTACAGTAAGGTATAAGTGAAGGGATGTTTCTTCATTCTCAATGGTCCCTTGATATCTTTCTTCCTATGCCTGAATAGGTTTACAAACATCAGTCTGTAAGTCTCTTTTTAAAATTTAGGATAGTATTTAATAACTGTCCCTGATATTTTCCTTACTTGCTGTCTATGTGACAGTACTCACAACATGCTTAACTGGCTTTCAAAGCCTTTAAAACATATTGCATTTTTTTTCTTTTGTAGCTAATAGTACATGGAGTAGATAACACTCCATGAACTACAAACAATTCTGATTGTGTCTTGCCAATCATAACCTGTTATTGTGTCATCTCAAGTTGAATGCCAAGAGTCGCTTCTTGAGCTTCGCTTTTGAGGTGAATTTCTTGGCATCTATGCCTTGAACACATAATAACATGGTTATGAACTGAGACTTGATCATAACCCTGTATATTATTATCTGTCCTTTGAATATTAACATTTATGTAATTTAAGTTTATTTTACTATGCAATGTAAACGTATATAAGATAGTATCAGTTAACTTTACTTGTATTAATATAGTTCTCAGTAACTCATTTGTATTGTCACCTTACTTTGTTTTTGTTTACCATTAATTGTATTGTTGAATTCTCTGCATTTGTAACCTCATAATTTATCTGCTCTTTTTTTTATAATATTGTACTGAATTATATGATTAGTGCCTTACTTGACCATGCATTTCTTCCTTGGTTTCCACTGAAAGATTCTTAGATTTAGTATGTAAGTACTTGGCTAGCTGCCCTTGTGGGACACTTTAAGCTTACTCAATTTCCCTTTTGGTGCTTGAGTTACATGCCTAGCTGTATGTACTCAGTTAGGAATATGATCAATAAAAGGCTTTATATCCTCCAAGATATGCTACAAGCTGTTAAAGGCAAGGAAAGAGCTGAGATTTTGTCAGTGGGTGAAACAAGTAAAGCATGTAAGGTATAAACAATTTGAACATGGAACTAACAAATATTTTATTGCAGTCACAGGCTAAGTATATGGAGGAAGGGGATCAAACCTTCATTTTCTCCAAATATCCATTTCATGAGAAGTATCTTTTAGAACAAATTGTGGAAGGTTATGAAAGACACACTGAAAAGAAGCAGAAAGAAAGATATGAGCAGTGAAAAAAGACAGCAGGTAGTTAAAACTTGGAAGTGAAATGGACAAAGTCTTGCAGATGGGGCAGAGGGTTAAGGCTGTGACCTGTATTAACTGTGGTAAAGGGTTTGATTCCCTCCACTCTCATTTGCCTACTGTGTGATCGTAAGCAAGTCATAGTAATTGGGCAGGTCAGCATAAAACAACATGATACGAAGACTTGCTTTACAGTATGTCATTTATGCAATGAGTGGATTAGACTTGTGGGAAATAATAAATGTATACCTCTCAACCTCTTAGAGACAGAAATCTAGACAAAGGCACAAATAATGGAGGACAAAGGCCAAAAATAGGGACATTTTTTAAATATTGCTCTTACGAATTTAGAAAGTTGATAGAATAACAGGTTTTGCATTAGCATGACTTTTCTGAAGGATATGAAGTCTGGAACTTGAATGTGTACCATTATCTTGTGACTTCAGTCCTCAGTGATTTGCCAGAAAATCACAATTTTATGAGAAACAGACCAAAAATATGAGGCAAAATTCTGGACATTCTGCAAAAAAATGGACAGTTGAGAGGTATGAATAAATGAGATCATAAATTATTACTTGTAAAACTAAAAGTCATTTTGTTGTTTTAATAAACAGGATCATCTTTTTTTGTCCCTTTCTGTCATATCACCTGCTCCATGCCCCAATACCCACTTCCATGTCAGGTGTACCAGACAATTTCTTTACTTTCCAGACTTACTCTGGTATGCCGAGGCTGGTCTGGAATCCTAAGTGCACCGCTGGGATTCAACTGTCTCTATTTCTGTCCATATTTTATTCTTAAATGGTGACATAGTTATATCTGAGGGCTGGGCATGCAATGAAGACATTGCTGTGTACCACCCTACCTCCATTGCAGCTCAGCCAGGTCCATCCCCCTCCCTCCTTTGTGGACCATGCCTCCTCCCAGCAATGTCTCCAGCTTCAACCATGGATCATAGCAGGAAACTCCCATCTTGCTGCCTTCCCCCAGGTATTCCCCTTCACCCCTGCCACTCCATCAGTTGCCTAAGCTGCTAATCGAATACAGGTCACTTAGGTTGTATACGACATTATCCCTCTATGCCACTGGAGGAGTTAATAAATGAGATCATCTAGGGAAAGTAAGAATGAGTGCAGTTAGGATAAAGAATAAGGTAAAAACAGAGATAATGATGTAAGATCTCAGAGTAAAATAAAACCTACAGATTATAAGAAAGAGACAGTGTAAGCAGGGAACTGTATTAGTAGGAAGCTACTCAGTTAACAAAAAACCCCAAAAATGTAGACAATGGAGATATCCATTTTATGTGGAATTCATGATGTACCATTCATGCCTAACTCTGTCTCTACCTGTTCAAAAATAACAAGAGTAGAGTAGTTCATATAAAGATGACCTAATAGAGGTATGTATGACTGCAGCTAGACCAGAGTGGCTACCATCCAAGTAGCAGTGTGTGTGTGTGTGTGTGTGTGTGTGTGTGTGTGTGTGTGTGTGTGTGTGTGTGTGTGTGTGTGTGTGTATGTGTGTGTGTGTGTGAGTTTGTGTGTCTATGTGTGTGTAGGGGTTATTTTGTTTTTTATTTAGGACCTAATGTACTTCCAGTAGTTGATGTGTATGGTTCCTTAGTGCATGTAAAAAACAATGTATCTGCTTTTAATGTATTTGTGTTTCTTCCTACTTTATTTTGCTTTTGAGTCATCTTAAAAGTACTCAATTGTATTTATTACTGCTTGGTGTAACTCATTCTAAGCCTTTTAGTTTAAGCACTTGGGCTTCAGACCAGTTGTTTTACATTAAGAAGGTTTGTGGTCTGCACTGTAGTGGCAGAACAGGTAGCTTACATCCTTCTAAGTTGGGAACTGCTGATTGAGGGCTCAGTGTCTGTTATTCTATAAGTGTATTAATTCTGGTTTAAGCACTTGGGCTTCAGGCCAGTTATTTTACATTAAGAGGGTCCGTGGTCTGCACTCTTGTGGGAGGAGAGGCTGGACTCTGCCCTTCTGAGCTGGGAATTTCTGGTTAAAGGCTTATAGTGCCTGCATATTTGAACTGCTTCTTACTGAAATTGGTACACCTTGTTTGCTGTAGCATAGACTAGATCCAGGCCTGCTGAATCTAGCTTTGTTTGTATAACTTGAGCACTAATCCAGGTATTTTTAAAGTATTCAATTGTATTTATTACTGCTTGGTAGTAACTTGATTAAAGTGTAGCTATCATTCTAAGTCTTTTGGATTAAGCACTTGGGCTTCAGACCAGTTGTTTTACATTAGAAAGGTTTGTGGCCTGCACTGTGGTGGCAGGACAGGTAGCTTACATCCTTCTAAGTTGGGAACTGCTGATTGAGGACTCAGTGTCTGTTATTCTAAAAGTGTATTAGTTCTGGTTTAAGCACTTGGGGTTCAGGCCAGTTATTTTACATTAAGAAGGTTCGTGGTCTGCACTCTTGTGGGAGGAGAGGCTAGACTCTGCACTTCTGAGCTGGGAATTTCTTGTTAAAGGCTTATAGTGCCTGCATATTTGAACTGTTTCTTACTGAAATTGGTACACCTTGTTTGTTGTAGCATAGACTAGATCCAGGCCTGCTGAATCTAGCTTTGTTTGTATGTTTGTTGTTGTTTGCTTGTTATTTCCCTGAAACACTAATTCCACCTAAAATGCGGCTTTTCAGCGCTTCTGTGGATCCCTAGTGATATCTGCATTTCTTACTGTACTTATTTCCTTGTTTCACTTGAAAGAAAGTTACTGTTTGTCATTTTTGCATTTAAGTTACCTGTAACACATTGCATTTAAGTTACCTGGCACTTGCTTACTAAAGCAATTATATAAGTCGGCACTAAAAAATTAAAAGCACTACACCCTCACAAACTCCCCTTGAGTACCTTGTTCCCCATTGGCCCTTTTTTTCAATTATAAAGGAATTCCCAATACTATTCTAGCATGTCCAAATGTCAGTTGTCAATCTCCTCTCCAGTCCAGCTGGTGAATCTGGGAATCTTGAGGCAATGTTACAACTGCCTCATGTACACAGAAAACCCTCTCTTCCTCCCAACAAATTCCAACACATGTGAGAGATGCAACCATATTGCCAAACTGGAGGCTAAGCTGTCTCAACTCAGTACTGGTGTAACCAGTCAGGAGGAGAAGGAAACCACACTCACTACAATTCCAGTCTCACATAGACCTACCACGACAGCAAACCAAACACATAAACACACAAAAACATACTCGGAGGCTCTAAATAAAAATCTGCTTAAGCAGCAGAGACCTCCAAAGCAAACACCCAAGCAACCGCTACCCCAAAACAAAACACATGCAACACATAGCTCACAAAGCCAGTGTGCCGAACAGTCACAGCCCTTAAGGCTAAACAACAAACCTGATACACTTGTAATAGGTGACTATCGTCAGGCACACTGACGTCCCGCTCACCAGGCTGAACAAGGAGAAGGTCACGGTGAGCTGCCTGTTGGGCGCTAGGATCCACCACATAACACAAGCACTCAGGTCACTCCAAGGCAAGTACAAATATGACTCAGTCATTGTTCATGCTGGTGTGAATGACCTGAGACGTACCTCCCTGGACTACATGAAAAGAGACATAGAGGAGCTCTCTGAGCATGTAGCCCAGGCCGGTATGACCCTGACCTTGAGTAGCATCTTACCCTCACCAAGAATGATGCCACAATATGAAGACAAGATGATCAATTTCAACAGTTGGCTTAAGTACTGGTGTCATTCAAAGGGGATCCAATGCCTGTCAGCCTGGGATGACATGCTCGACAAGCCACGATGCTTCACTAGGGACGGCTTGCACCTGTCACCCCTGGGCTTTTGGATATTGGCAAAGGCTCTTGCTACCCCCATAGTGCCTTTTTTAGGCAAGGATCAAAAGACAAGTCCACCTCCATAGGTATCACAAGGGATAAGAAACTAAGAGTAATGCTACTCAATGCCAGAAGTCTAAACCTCAAGATGCATGCACTCTAAACTCTCCTTAGCATGGAGAACATTGATATCTGTGCAGTAACAGAAATCTGGTTCAAGGCTCCCGAGAGCACCCCAGCACTACCAGGTTATACCGCATACCATGCTTTTCGGCCCCAAAACTTGGACCGAACCACAAAAGGAGGGGGAGTATCAATATTCATCAAAGATATCCACACCTCCAGGTTGGTGGCACAGCACGAAGCATCAGAAACTATCAATGTGCAACTAACAGTGGGTAAAACTGCCTTCCAGTTTATAGCCTGCTACAGACCACCCTCCCAAACCCAGGAACCCAATTGGCCCTCCTGAAAACACTGGAAAATATGAAGGTCTCTCCAAACACCATTATATTGGGCGACTTCAACTACCCAAACATAGACTGGGAGCATTACTCTAGCTCCAACACCCTAGCCCAAAGGTTCCTAGAATTTATAAACTCAAATGCTATGGAACAACTTGTTACCACTCCCACAAGAGGGGAAAACATACTGGACATGATCATCACCAACATGGGGACTCTATGCTCCAGACCAGAAGTGTATCTCTCACTGGTAAGATCAGACCATAAACTAATCTCACTGGATATTCACATCCCGACCCCACCCCCTGCCCAGAAAACCAGAGTGAAAAACTTCTCTAAAGCAAATTTCACACTCCTCAAAACCAAGGTGGAATCCTTCAAAGCCCCTGGGCCTGTGGAAAATACGGCCCAGACAGCAGAATCCTTTATAAACGCATTCTATGAACACCTTCAGGAATGCATGGATCATGCAATCCCAAATAAAACCAAGACCCAATCCTCCAAAGGCAGACGTCCTGTCTGGTGGACCCCAGCCATAAACAAACTATACAATAGAAGGAGAAAGCTACTACATGATAGATCAAAATCCCAAAAAGGGAAGGCATCTCTGATCAGTATTAGCAAAAAGCTGCGGGCACTCATAAAATCGTCTAAGGCCAGCTTAGAGAGAAAAATTGCACAGGACACTAAGGATAATCACAAAGCTTTCTTTAGTTATGTTAGGAACCTGGGTGGGAATTCCCAGATATGCTCAGAATTAGTCCAAAATGACAAAAAATACACCAAACCCACAGACATTGCCAACATCCTAGCTGACAGGTTCAGTGCAAACCCTCCCCCTCCCCACCAAAAGGGCAAATATCTATCCCAGCAGAGTGCTGCCCCCCTGACATCTCAGATGCTCAGGTAAGAGCCGCCCTCTCCAAATCAAAAAACTCAGCATCAATGGGACCAGACAGTGTCCCGGGCTGCGTCCTACATGAACTCCAAGAACAGCTAAACCCAAACATAAAATTACTGCTCAATCTCAGCCTTACTAAAGGATATGTACCCAAAGAGTGGCGTACAGCAACAGTGTTCCCTCTCCACAAAGGTGGTACCTCCACGGATCCTGGAAACTATCACCCCATAAGCCTGACTAGCTTGGTCTGCAAAGCTATGGAAAGGATCATCATGGACCTCATAAATAAAGATATCAGGGACCTACAGACACTGGATCCTACCCAGTTCGGCTTTGTTAAGGGCAGATCCTGCCTCTTAAACCTGGTCGATTTCTTTGAAACAGTCACCAAGGCCATTGACGATGGGAAGGTGGTCCACACAGCCTACCTGGACCTTGCAAAAGCCTTCGATACAATACCCCACTTGGGCATTATAGATAAGCTCACCAGCTTAAATATAAACCCCTATGTCACTAGATGGGTTGCAAACTGGCTCAAGGACAGAACCCACATGGTTAGAATTGCTGGAGCCATGTCAGACTCCAAACCAGTTACAAGTGGTGTCCCACAAGGCTCAGTCCTGGGACCTCTCTTGTTCGGTATATATTTCTCGGAGGTACAGGCCAACATGGAAGGACTGTAGCTGACCAAGTTCGCAGATGACTGCAAACTGGGCGCCATAATTGACTCTCCAGCTGACACAAGCATCCTCCGAAAGGGCCTCATAGAAACAGACAACTGGTGCCAGAGCCATGGCCTCAAGCTAAACACCAGAAAGTGTATAGTCATCCCCTTTGGCAAAAACAAAGTGCCCACAAATTACCACATAGGTGGTAATCCATTAAGTACGGAAGAAATAATTAGGGACCTGGGGACCCAAGTTGATAGCAATCTCTCATTTGACAACCATGTGGCCAAAGTGGTTAGAAAAACATTTTATATAGCCCACCTAATCATGAAGGGATTCACATCTAGATCAGGGGAGGTCATCGTGCCTCTATACTCATCCCTCATCAGGCTCATAATTGAGTACAATGCCCCTTTTGTGATGTACCTTACCAGACACCTGCAGCAACTGGAAAGACCCCAAAAGTACCTCACCAAGAGGATCAAAGGGCTCAAACAGATGCCATATGCTGCCCAGTTAAAGAAACTCCAGCTCTACTCAGTGGCATACCGCCTACTCAGAGATGATCTGTGCCTAATGTATAAAACCATGTCCAACCCGGAATTAATGGACATGATGCACCTCAGAAAATCCAAATCCCATCGAGCTACATGCTCGAGAGACTTGAACCTCAGCACTGAAATAAGTAGGACATGCTGGAGGGACAGATTCATAACTCAGAGGCTCCCTTCACTCTGGAATAAAATCCCAGTCCAGGTTAGGCAGAGTCCCTCACTGACTCTCTTCAAGAGGAATCTTGATGAGTGGATGGGAGATCGTAGGTTTAACCCGGGTATCACTTCTGTGTCACTGTTAGACAGAGGCACAGTATACTAACCTCGAAAAAGGGCATAGCAAAATTAATTTAAAATGGGTGGTGAAAGCCAAACACACTCTGACTAGGCTTATAAATGCCCTAGGGCAGATAGCCTAGTATGAACCTATGAACCTATGAGCCTATGAACATGTTCATTGAAGGCTATTGTGTAGAAATAGTTTAGCAGATCCAAACATTTCTCCTGGGCTGAATATGCTGTATGCTATATAGCTGTCTTTCCAAGTACTGGTACTGCACTTTACTGAGGTAGACTGCCTACCTACCCACAGAAAGACAGAGCCAACACTGGTGGCATATTCTCACCCTTCCTTGCTGGCTCATCCAGTATGTGGATCACTAGTCAGTGTTGCTTCAGCTTGGCTGCAGTCATGGTTTTAACCCTCAGTATTAAGGAACTGGCCTCAGTGGTTAACTATTTGACTGAACAAGGATGGTGAATAATTCAGTCACAGCTAAGTCACTTGGTAACCTAGGCAATCCCCAGAGTGGCACCTCCTTCAAAAAGGTCCTCCATTCTTCTGTAACTATAGCAAAGAGCTTATATTATCTCTCACTACCAACAATTAAAGACATTCATTTAAGTAGCTGCAATTTTACCAGGAGTTCTTTAAATTAATACTATTACTGCACTTACATGCAATAGGCAACACTTCTGAGTTTCTGATCATACCTGTCAACCTTTTAGTGCAAGAAATCTGGACAAAGCCTGACAAAATTAGGGGACAAAGGCCCAAAAATAGGGACAGATTTTAAATATTGCTCTTGTAAATTTAGAAAATTGCTAAACTAACAGGGTTTGTGATAACATGTATTTTCTGAAGGATTTGAAGTCTCAAACTCAAATGTATGTCATTATTTGGTGATTTCAGTACTCAGATCATCCCAGTGATTTGGCAGAAAACCATAAATTTTATGAGAAACAGACCAAAAACATGGGGCAAAGATCTGGACATTCTGCGAAAATCTGGATAGTTGAGAGGTATGTGCTGATTGTGCCCAAAGCAGCTGCCCCCTTACCCTACCCTAACTATGACAATTGAACAGTTTGCCTGCTGTGTTAACCACTAGCTCACTCCAAATGCTAAGATGAAGAGCACAGTTGCATTCAGTACAGCCCCTTCCCCCTCCTCTTATCACACTGACGGCAACACCCTCAAAACAGACTGCTATTAGATACCTAGCTTCCTGCTTAGATCACTGCTCTCCTTTGACTCCTGTGTTTTAGCTGTGATTAGGATAACCTGTCTTGCACATCCTGTATGTATGTCAGTGAATTGCATCTATGCTAAAGGATGTCCTTGTCCCTGTATACTCCTAACTTAATTAAATCATTCAGTGAATACAATGCACCATTTGACAGGTACTTATCTGCATCTTGTACAACTTGAAAAGCTACCGAGACTTAAAAAAAAAAAAAAAAACTCTAGTTGAAGTCACTTAAAATGTTGACATTTAGAAAGCCCTCTCCCACTATCCTATCTTATGCAGACTCTTGAACGTTGATCTTAGCTTAGTGTTTCATACTATAAGACCCTGCACTTTTCAGCCTTCTGCACCCTCATAGAAAAAACCCTCTAAAACACATGATCCAAAGATATAAACCTCCACTTTAATATTAACAATGCCTGCTGGTGTAACACATTTCTTAGATAATTCTTCACAGCCTATGGAATAGACTCCTATCTGCACATCAAACAAAAGAGCTCTCTGACTACCTTCAAAGTCACCCCTGATGTCTGGATGGATAATTCAAGCCTGATATTAGTGTGAATAATCTGCTGCCTACAGGGAACTGGTCTACTTTTTTTACCACAAAGCTTCTCAGTGGCTTGTCAGCCATAAACTTGGTATTTGACTGAAAGGAATTTGTGCCACTGCAAAAAAAAAAAATGCCACTTTGTATGTAGCAAGGTTTTATATGTATTTGCTTTTCAGCTCTGTAGAGCAGTAATGTGTACTCTGGTAAAGGTACATGGAGATGTTCATTCAAATTTAATAGATTTTAGGGCTGCCTGAGTGGGTGTGCAGTACTATGATGATAAAAAACAGGGCAAACAAAAGATTTATGCCCACAGCACTTTGTCAGACATGTAAATAGAAATACGTCAAGAACTTTACAAATTACAAATTTAACAGATTAATTAGATAAAAGCCTAATTAAATGGAAACACTTGATGAATGAGAACTTTAATAGTTACAAGCAGTTTTGTATTAGAATGTTCATTTGCAACAGTATCATTACAGGCATCCAGTCTTGCTTGCCAATAATATTCACTTAATTTAATGTGATTGTTTAAATCTCCACCCATTATGTTGGCAGAAACAGAAATTAAAAGAAAGTTACGTCTTTCATCATTCTCTAAAGTATATTTGTGAAATGTTATTATTATTTATATAATACATATACTCAAAAATCACATTTTTAAGTTTATTAACTGTTTGCTGTACTTAAAATGCATGGCAGACTATATGAACAGTAATGTTAACTAAATTGATAATATTGCTTACAGTCAGCATAGCTATTAAAGTAAATTGTAACATGGATTACTAGTTATTTAAATAAATATATAACATCAATGTATTTACCACCAGTACAACTGTCACACTTAGAACAGTCTTGCATGTAGGTAGGCATATTAGAAGTTAAATCTGAGGAACAAAACCATCTGTTTTCCTGAAAATGATTCTACAAATTCTTTCCATTTCTAAAGCTAAATACAGACTTAGATCTAACCAATGATAAAATGCCACCGGCGGCTTGAAAATGTTCCAATTATTGAATAAAATATTTCGAACAGGTTACACATCAGTAGAATGAGTTAGCCTTTAGAATAGTCTAGTCCCAAAATAATTTATCTTCTTGTTATTGAAACCATTACAACATTTTTATAAAATATTGGTGCAAAAATGTTTGCTCTCCAGTCTGTCACATAAGCACTGTAGTGGAAGTACTATTACTGCCACAGACTTGATCTACAGTGATATGAATAAACAAACCACAAGATGTAGTATTATCTGAATAACAAGTAGCCTACCTCAATAACCTAAAGAGATGCCAGCTCACAACATTTATCTTAACGTACATGAGGTGCATACTGTCAGTGTGTAAATAAGACCTTAGATGTTTCTTTTCAGTTTTATTGTTAACTTTGATAGTATATTTTATTATTCAAGGTTACTTTTACTGTTAACTGTCACTGTTTTTATCTCTGTGACTATGTATAGGTTTTCCAGCATGGATTTCATGATGCCTTATGGGAATCTTTGATGTGTTGGGCATGCAGATGAGTCGGGACTACATTACATAATTATGTAATCACCTAGTATGCTGTCTTTCTCCTATGAACCATCAATGTGTTTAACCTCCTATACATTGAAAAGAGCTAGCTATGTGATTTCATTCAATGTTGAGTGTTTGACTTTAGCAGCTTTTGCATGCATCCAGATACTGGTAGGTTCGGTCACTATTGGCCCCAAGTTCAGGATAACTCTATGGAGGCTTGTTCTGATCTCATTGCTTAACAACAAGCAATGATTTATCCCACATTTTGCTATTGTCTATAACTGCATTGCACTATATGTATGAAAACAGCATAGTTTTTATGTTAGTAAAATAGTTTGTCATTAGTTTAAAAAAAGAGTTGCTGCATGATCCCAGTAATTCTCATCGGTGTAATAAATAATTGACCATAGGATGGGTAAGTCCAATCTACAACCAAATGGGATAGTTTATTTTGTGCACAAAAAGGGAGATTGGCCAGGATTAAAATGCCCTACAAGGGCATTTCGCCTACTACTTACCTATGAACCTATGGCTATGTCTATTTGTTTATCTGACATTCAAGGCAACTGCGTTTGAAATCCTGCTTTTTTCAGAACAGCAAATAAAGTTGGGGGAGCTGTAACCAGTGATTATTGCTGGGGCAAGTAATCTCACACACACGCACACACACACACACACACACACACACACACACACACACACACACACACACACACACACACACACACACACACACACACACACACACACAGGCAGTAGCAGGTCCTGGTGGTTAACACCTTACTATAATGGACAGTCAATAGAGTCTATAATCTGATTTAAAAATGTGCAACTATTGGTTAGGGAAGTTAATATTAGTCTACAGGCCTACCATTTATTCAGAACAATTAAACCTCTGGAGAGTATCTTAAGCTACCTGCTTTGTGGAAATATACTGTGTTAACTTCTGCCACATTTACCACCAACAGGAGAAAGGGAATGCTTACACAATAAAGCCTTCTCTTATGAATATGACTACTGCTACTAACTCTGATTTTGAAAAGTGTTATACTCAGGTCTGTTACAGTGAGAGTGCTGTGTCTACTTTTACCATCTTAAATTTCCCTAGTGGGCTGTTTCTTCAGGTTATCAGGAAGTTTAAGAATATAACTAATTCACAAGGGAAAACTCTAATAGAACTTGTCTAATAACTCACAAACAATTTCTGCTACTCATTCCTGAAATTCCTGTCTTTTTACCAGGTAGGTGGGGAAGTGCCAGTGTCTCATTGTACTTCATTTTTATCTTAGTTGTTATTGATGCATGATCTGAAATAGTTATTGGGCGAGTATTTAAACTTTCAATTAAGTGCTTATGTTCCTAAGAACTATAATTTCTGTCTAGTCTAGCCCAGTTGTTGTACCTTGTGGAATAATATGTAAATTCTCTTTCTTTCTCTCCAAGTTCCTACTACTGAATTCACGTCTTCCACACAAATATTTTCAAATATTTCTTCAGAAATCAACCCTCTTTTGTTATATTTTCCCTTCTAGGTCCTCCAGATACATCCTACCTGTTACAAATAATCAAGTTCCATTCCTCACCTAAAAGTAATTCTCCTTGCAGAAAGCTGATTATTTCTCTAAACATTTCCTTAAGCTTCATTATAGCAGTTTTAAGTGGAAAATAAATAAATGCCAGTGTAGTCTCCCTCCCTTGATAGTAGCCACTTACTATCACAAATCTACCATTACTATTTTCCCCCTCTTTTGTCATGATTAGAGCTCCTATAACAATTAGTATAAGTACTCCCCTTTTCCTTTGCCCATGAATATCCCTCCTGTAGTCTTTTCTTTATCAAATTCACATGCTCATTTCCTTCAGGTGTGTCTCCTGTAGCATTGCTATTTGCACTCTGCATTTCTTAATATAATACAGTCCTCTTTCCTTTTTGTCTATACCTGTGTGGCCATTCATATTACAAAATGATATATTTAGTGTAGCCATTATGATAAGAAGGTACCACTCCCACCTATTATATATGACAGCTTTTTAAATGTCTATTTCCAGCTTTTGTGTTACATGCACTCACTACTGTTAGACAGGTTGATCTATTATACAGCTGTTTCTTGTCATCTCTATTTGAAAGTATATCACATTTTACAACATTTTTTGTGTTAATGAAAACTCTCAAACAAAAAGCATACTTCAGAACACCTCTATAACTTACATAAAACCAACATACAAAACTATATACAGCTTCAAATAATTATGTTTAACTGTCCAAATAAGAACAATTATCCCAAACTGACAGCTGCACATACAGGTTATCTGTGCTAATAGGCCTGTTACAGCTTGTGCTCCTATTTACACTAATTGCATCTGTTCTTGCTTATCATGATTACCCTCCCAGATGTGAAAAAGAACATGTATGCATACCTCTCAACTGTTCAGATTTTTGGCAATATTTTTGTTTTGTTCCTCATAAAATTTGTGGTTTTCTGGCAAATCACTGGGATGATCTGAGGACTGAAGTCACTAAATAATTGCATACATGTGAGTTTCAGACTTCAAATTCTTCAGAAAGTGTACATTAAAACAAACCCTGTAACTGCAGACAGCAACTTTCTAACTTTATATGACCAATGTTTAAAATGTGTCCCCTTTTCTGGGTCTTTGTCCCCACATTTTGTCAGGCTTTGTCCAGATTTCTTGCACTAAAAGGTTGAGAGGTATGTATGTATGTTTTTAGAAAACATCAACCTTTAGCCTTAAGAAAAAGTGCACTATCTTTAAATAAAACTAAATTGTACACTGTTCAAGTAGATGTATTAAAGTGTTTAGTTACCAGAAAAGCTACTGTCTCTTATTCATTTCCAATAATTTCAGACTTTATTTTTTTACTTAATTGCTTTCCCTTGTACCTTTTAATTTTAAATGTATCTTAGCAAAGAATGCACAGACCTATCAGTTTACTACTTTCACCTTTAGTCAGGTTGTTTCCATGGAAACATAAGATCAAACTGCAGGGCTGCCTTCACCCCCCCCCCATTTCTCAGCTGGCACTGAATATTTATTTGTTTAGAGAAAACTGTTACATTGTCGTGGTCTCTCATTTTTTTAAAACCCACTTGCATTCACAAAAACATGTCATTAATTCAAACATTCAACTATGCAAAAGTAGAAGAAAACATTTCAGTCCTACATCTAAACAATCCTTTCTTGGTTTGTGACTTACTATGGAGTTGATTGGTAAGAGGTTTTATTTGAAATTATATTGTATTTGTTATCACTGTTTTTCACTGTTTGTAGGTAAGAAGGGACTGCTTGTTAACAAGATTTATTTTGATTCATATTTTGTTGTTTTACCTTTAATTTCACCATTGGTTGTTAGAAAGGGATAGGTTTTAGACAGGCAAGCTCCAGCCACCCTATGGGGCCTAGACAGGTATAAATGTACGCATACTGCAGAAAATCCTGAGCCTATCTCAACAATCCCACCTTGGTTTGTGATTTATCTATCTTTAGTATCAAAATGAAGTGCTACTGCGAGCGATAGTGAGCGATGTAGAGGAATTACAACTTTTCTCTGGCTTGTAGAACCTGTATGGTCAGAACAACTTACTGTACTTTATTTAGTTGTATATTGCTGGTGTGACTTTTTGTCACAGAAGTTGATTTAAGTTCTCTTTGAATTCTCTGGTTACTGATTTTGATCTTTTTTTTTGTAATATTGTATTAATTTGAAGCTGAATATGGATTCCTTAAATGAGTATGCAATTAACGATTTGCTAATACACAAATATCTTGTACAGTGTAATAAATGCTATGCATATTTAAAGGTTACAGCTGATAACACTGATGATCTGTGTTCCTTCTGTCAAAAGTTGGATGATTTGCTTACCATTGTTAGAAGTAAATCTAGACTTAATGAAGATGATTGCACTTGTGCAATTGGCATGGCTTGGAGAATTGTTGTTTCATATATTAATGACTGGACTGGTGAAATAAATAATGTTAGGCATAGAACAAATATAACACATTTAGGAAATGATGCATCTATTTTCTGTAAAGATAATTCAACCCTATGAAACAAGACAATGCCGCTGACAACTCTGGAATTCTGGATGCAAGTATTCAGCAATCTGAGGATCCAGTTTGCTTAGAAGGAAACAAAAAAAGAAAAAAAAGGAATAAGTTCACAACAAATAACAAGGAAGAAACAGAAAATGATTAAGGACTGTAAAGGAAAGAGAATACATAGTAACAAGGACACTGCTTTGTTATGTAACACACAGGTTACAGGGAATGATGATATTTTTATATCAGGAAACCTTCACTCTACAGAAAAAGGCATCATCTTTCAATGGAGAAGGTAGAAAAAAGAGGCAAGGAGAAGGTGTAAAGGAAGAACTCAAAATTGAAAGTGGAATGATTGAAGAACATTACTGTAAGGAAAAAAAAAGGAGAAAGATGTTGACTACATGACTCAAGCTATGGATTTACAACACCAGCTGGATGAGAATTTAATACACAATGAAAACAATAGGATTAATAAGACTAATAGTGATGAAGATCTATCCTTCATAACAATTGATAGAGCAGATATTACTGTATTAGAAGTTGAAGATTCTTCAGAGCTGGCCTCAAAGATATTCCTGTAATTGGAGATTCAATTATTAGAGGAACGAATGCATATATTTCCAGAAATGATAATGAACATCAAAAAGTGTTATGCTTGCCAGGAGCAAAACCAGAAGATGTGAGACAGGCCTTGGAATGCCTTAATGTAAGGAAGTATGGCTCTGTTTTTATTCATGTTGGTACAAATGATGTCAACCTCAAGGATTCTCTGACTGTTAGTAGGGAACTGACAGCCCTCTAGGATAGTATTGCTTATACTGGTGTTACAACGTATTCCTCACAAATCACCTATAGAAAGGATAGCCAGGTCACTGTGAATAAAAAGATTTTTTGGGTAAATACCTACATGGAAAAAATGTCCTGTTTTAAAAAATGGAAATGTGTAGAGCATCCAAGCCTTGTTTTGGGCAGATGTGTTCAGACAGGATGGTGTGCATTTGTCTAGATCAGGGAAGAGAATTTTTGCAGCAGATATTTGACAAACACTAGGCAGGATTTTTGCCATGTTGAAAATTTAACAGCCTACAGATAGCAACATTTGATGCCTCTCTGATGGTTGTTAATGCTAGGAGCATTAATGTTAAAGTTTTTTTATTAGAAAATTTGCTACGGTCCCACAATATTGATGTTGTTATTGTTTGTGAAGCATGGTTAAAGAACAATGACTGGAAACCAGTTCTGTCAGGGTATAAATGTTTTTACTATAACATACTCATAGTAATAGTCATACTAATAAAAAATCAGGTGGAGGTGTTATGATAGGGATTAAAGATAGCTATGAGACCTGTGATTATTACATGTTCAAAGATAACACCAACACTATAGACTGTGTAACTGTGACAATAAAGACAACCCTGAAACATATAACAATTGTTGGAGTGTATAGACCACCAAAGTCAAGTGTAGATGACCTAGAGGAATTCATACATTTCTTGCATGAAACACAGGCGGGAAGAATAATATTAGCTGGGACATAAATTTACCAGAAACAGTCTGGAATAATACTGGTTCTACAATGTTAGTAAGGAAATTATTCACAGCGTATGTTCAGGAACAACAACTGCTTTAGATTGTAAAAAAACTACCAGGGGATGGAACATACTAGACATTGTTTGTGTTCCCAAAGAAATTACTGTAACTTCAAGTCACGTTTGACCACCACTGATGTGCAGTGATCATGGGGTTATAAAGGTTAATTTGTTACTAGATAATTCTGCCAAAATTAATTCTAAGCCAATGCACAGAAAGTTAATTACAGATGGGTTCAGTACTAACTTTACCCCCCTCTCACCCCCTAAACAGCCCATATCTATACAGGAAGAATGCAGAGTCCATGTAATCACATCTATGCAGGTAAAAGCTGCACTCTCTAAAACCAAAAATACAGCATACATGGGACCGGACAACATCCCAGGCTGTGTTTTAATTGAACTTCAGAACGAACTGGCTCTCCACCTTAGAATCATGTTCAGTCATAGTCTCATGTCAGGCTTTGTGCCCACTGAATTTCATACAGCAACAGTTATCCCACTCCACAAAGGGGGAGCCACCACTGATCCTGGGAACGATCGCCCTATTAGCCTGACGAGCCTGGTCTGCAAGGCCATTGAACGTATCATCATGAAACTCATAAACAAAGACACTGGTAACCTCCAAACTCTGGACCCCACCCAGTTCAGGTTTGTGAAAGGCAGATCATGTCTTCTGAACCTGACTGACTTCTCTTGAGGCAGTCACCAAAGCCATAGACAAGGTTAGGTGGTTCACACAGCCTATCTTGACCTCGCCAAGGCTTTCAACACCATCCCCCATTCTGGAATTATAGCTAAACTCACTAAACTAGGTATAAACCCCTACGTCACAAGGTGGGTTGCCAACTGGCTCACTGACAGAACCCACACTGTAAAAGTTAACGACTCCAAATCTGACTTCAAACCAGTGACAAGTGGAGCACGGCAGGGTTCAATTCTGGGACCTCTCCTGTTTGGTATCTACGTCTCTGAAGTACAGGCTAATACAGAAGGCCTCTGGCTAATGAAGTTCACAGATGATTGCAAACTAGGAGCCATAGTCGAGTCCCCAAATGATGTCGACATCCTACAGAAGGGCCACACTGAGACAGATGCCTGGTGTCAGAGGCATGGCCTCAAGCTCAATGCCAAAAAGTGCATTGTCATCCCCTTTAGTAAAAACTCTGTACCCATGAACTACCACATAAACGGCAGCCTACTTAATGCTGAATGTGTAAAAAGAGACCTTGGGACCCAGGTGGACAGTAGTCTCTCCTTTGATAATCACATCACCACAGTAGTCAAGAAATCCTTCTGTGTGGCACACCTCATCACAAAAGGGTTCTCATCCAGGAAAAAAGAGGTTATTGTTCCCCTCTACTCATCACTCATTAGACCCATTATAGAGTACAACGCCCTTTTTGGAATGTACCTCACAAGACATCTGCAGCAGCTTGAAAGGCCAAAGAAGTACCTCACAAAGATGCCCTACACTGACTGTCTCAAAAAATCTCCAGCTTTACTCTGTAGCATATTGCCTACTCTGAGGAGATCTCTGCCTAACATATAAAGCTATGTTAAACCTAGAGATGTTGGACATGCTACACCTAAAGAAATTCCAATCCCTCCAAACTACATGCTCTTGGGACCTAAACCTTGTCACCACAATAAACAGAACATGCTGGAGGGATAGATTCCTTTCCCAGGGACTTCCTATACTCTGGAACAAGCTACCCATCTATATCAAGCAAAGTTCCTCAGTAGCACTCTTTAGTAAAAATCTTGATGATTGGATGGGAAATAGGAAATACACCTCAGGGATCACTTCTGTAGCTATGCTCGACAGGGGCTCAGGAAATTAACTTTCTTGGGTGGCATAAGCCAGGGAACCTTGTTGACTATGCTTACTTAGGCCCTTGGGCAGATGGCCTAGTACCTACGTATGAACCTATTATATGGAAGCAAAACAGTCACTATGAGGTGTTCAGTGGAAAAACTGCAGATGGAATGTGCAAAGTTTTGAAAGAGAAATTGTTTGAGTGCTAAAAATCAGAAAAAGTTTATCAACAGGATTTAGGCATACGCCATCATACAGATATATTTCTATAAGAACAAGATATCTGATTAAGGTGAGAAACAAAAAATATAAGAAATAGAAGAGAGGTCGAACTACGACTTTGAAAACTGAAATAAACAAGCTGGACAAACGGATTAAGCATAGTGTGAGACAAGATCAATAAAATTTTGAAGAAAATTTATATAAAGATATTGAGCATAATAGGAAGCCTTTTTATAGAGACATAAGATGTGGAAGGAGTAAAGACACACAAATTGATAAAATGTGTGCAGATTCTAACATTTATTCTCAGACACAACAGATTATAGATATATTTACAAAATCTTAAGCAAAACATTCTGGCTCCACAATAGGGGTGGTAAGTTGCCCTAGTGACATCCAGGTAATAGGTAACCCTAGATACTGGAATCAAATTAGATTATATTGAAAAAGAACTGTGCAAACTGCATCCAAACAAAGCACAGGGAGGAGACGGAATTAGTAACAATGACCCGAGAACACTTTAGCAAGAACTTACAGTACCATTATATCTATTATTCACTAGGTCAGATAAATATGGGGAGATTCCTCAAGATTGGAAACATGCGCATATTAAACCTATTTTTAAGGAAAAGGGGAGTAGGACAAACCCAGAGTCAAATAGACCCTTAAGTCTACTTTCATGTTGTGGAAATATAATGGAGAAGGTAATATTGGATACATTATTGTCAGAACTGGATAGGTTGGGACTTAAAACCATATATCAGCATGCATATGTAGAAAATAGATCTAATACCACCTGTAACATAATGTTCTATAATAATATAATAACAGCTATGAATGAAAAATTGTGCTATGATGTAATTTATATATATTTAACTTCAGCATTTGATAGGGTCATACACATAACACTGATCAATAAATTAGTACCACTAGGTATTTATGTACTCTTGATAAGATGGATCGCTGCATGGCTTTCAAATAGGACATGGCAAGTATCATACAGCAACTGGACAGGCAAAATAGTTGGTTTCAGTCATGGTGTCCTACAGGGCTTTGTTCTAGACCCTTACTTGTTTAGATTGTATCTTTCAGACCTAACTTTTTCATCTGAGATGTTCTACAATCTATATGCAGATGACCTGAAATTTACTTAAACATGCTTTTGTCCAGCCTTTCTTCTCTTTTTACTTTGTAATGCCTACATTTTGTAAAACTAAAAAACAATTACTTCAGTATCTTTAATCACATACAGCACTCACTAAAAATACATTTCTATATCACATGCAATTTATATCATAAAAAGTTTTATACAAATACTATTAAGAACAAAAATTGATTTTCTTAGAGGTACTTTTTCCCTCTTGTTCCCTCTTTCTTTCCCTTTATTGTTCTTTTGAACATTAATGACATGAAGTGGGGCATATGCTTGTCAGTCCTATAACAAGTTTAACAAAGTAAAAAAAAATCAAGTCTATCTTGACATCGTTAAGGGGTTATTTGCATATATCCCAAAAGCACAATTACAGGAGGTTTAAGGTATTACATAGTGAAAACTCTATCTTGACTATTTTTTTCTTGAAGTTTTTACTGAATGGCTTGTCTGTGTGACCTTTGTACCATTAGGTTTGGTTTTTATATGACAGGGGAGTGAGGTTTTCACAGTACCTGTTGGCCAACAGGTTAGCTATGTGCACAGGCTCAGTATGTGTTGTATCATTAACTATCAGTTTGCCATAAAGATGGGCCTTTCCTTTTAAGTTACAGATGTAACTATATAATGCCTTGTGGTTGTCCTTTGTTGATGAAGCTAATTTGGATTTGTAGTTTAATTTGGAGGACTTCACAAGTAGTCTTATTTGCTTGTTTAAGCTGAGGAGGGAGTGTTTCCAGTTTAGGAGGGTTTGCTCCCTCTTAGTCTTAGACAACAATTTCTTCCTCTTATTGTAAAGTGTGTTAATGGCAGTTGTCCACCAGGTAGGTTTGCCCTTCCTTGAGGAGCTTGTTTTGGTCCTTTCAAGTATGGCTGAGTCAATGCAGGTATACAGGTGTTCATATAAAGCACTGGTGTAGAGCTTGGAATATTTGTTAGTTCCATTTGAGGGAGGAGTTGCATTGAAGCTATTTATCCTATCCCGTAAAAGGTTATAATCTGCTTTGGAGAAGTTTTTTAGTTTAGTTGCTGCTGGGGGAGGGGGGTGTCAGGTGTGATAGTTACTTTGAATGAGACCGATTTGTGGTCAGATCTCACCAGGGAGGACCTCATAGTGGGAGTGCTACAGTGGTCTGCCATATTGGTAAGCATCAGATGCAGGAAGTTGACACCCCTTGTTGGGGTGTCAACCAGCAGGTTCAGGGCACTGGAGTCAATGAAGTCAAGGAACCTTTGGACAAGTGAGTTTGAGCATGATTAATTTACCTATTCAGTAGATGGGTAGTTAAAGTCACCCAAAACCATGGTGTTCGGATGTATCTTGATAGATGCAAGTAGATCCAAATAGGCATTGTGGGGGTCCTGATTCATAGAGGGGGTCCTGTTCTTGGCAATAACTTGAATAGGTGTTCTACCAACAGGTAATTGCACCTGAAGTGTCTCCAGGGAATCATACTGTTTAACCAATCTCTAGGTATATTTATCTTTAATGAATATTGATACATTGCCTCCTTTAGTTTTCATGGCTTTAGTTTGGTGTCTGAACGTGTGGAAGGAGGTATAACCTGGTATGGCTTGGGTGCTCTCCACAGCCTTGTACCAGGTTTCTGTGACTGCACAAATGTCTGCATCTTCCAAGGTGAGGACAGCTTCCAGTGAGTGCAGTTTCATGCTGAGACTCCTAGCATTTAGCAGCATATTTTTAGATGGAGTTTTTACATTGAGAATTTTGTCCTTGAGACACTGCTTAAAATGCACTATGGGAGTGGCAGGAACCTTAGCCAGTAGCTGAAGTCCCAGGGGTGACAAATGAAGACCATCTCTTGCAAAGCATTGAGGTCTGTCGATCATGTAATCCCAGGCTAACAGACAGTTGATCCCATTAGAATGACACCAGAAGCTAAGCCAAATATTGAAGTTAATTATTTTCTGTTTGTATTGAGGCATCATCCTAGGTGAAGATAAAATGCTGCTTAAGGCTAGGGGCATACATGCCGGAGACACATAGTCAGAGAGCTCAGTCATGTCTCTCTTCAAATAGTCCAGAGAGGTATATCTCAAATCGCTCACACCAACATGGACTATGATGGAGTCATAACAGTACCTGTTGTTGAGAGACTTGAGTGCATATGTGATATTGTGTATCCTGGCATCTGACAAACAGCTGACCATGACCTTTTCCTTATCCAGCCTGGTGAAAGGAACATCAGTGTGTCTCATGATGGAGTCACCTTTGACTAATATGTTTGATTTTGTATTTTGCCTTAAAGGTTTGACTGGTGAGATGCTGGTGAGTGAGCTATTATGTGTAATGAGTTCTGTAGAGGAAGTATTATGTATAGTGTGCTTGTATTTGTGTTTGGGAGGTCTCTGGTGTTTAGGTATGTTTCTGGTGAGGACTTCTGCAAATGTAGCTATGTGTGATGTGGGTTTGTGTGGAGTAGGAGGTGAGGTGTGCATGCTGGCAACCTGCTCATTGTCATATGTACTGACTGGTGTGTGAGAGAGCTTGGTGTCAAGGTTCTTAATATAGTTGCATCTCTCGCACGTTGTGTTTGTGTGGAGTTGGAGTAAAGGGTTGTCAGTGAACATGAGGCAGTTGTTACACTGCCTCAGGATGCCCATGTCTACCAGGCTGGCTGGAGAAACTGTGGGAAATTGTTAGTCCATACTGATAGGTAAATTTATATGATCAGGAAAAGAGGTCACACCTAGGAGTGGCTAGTGGGTGAGAGGGGTGTTGTTACCTCTGTGGCTAGGCTTAATGTTCCATCTGACAGTAAATCAGGGCCACGAGACACCTCTGGTGGACCACAAGCACAGTGCTAAGGGAAAATTTAACAAACAAAACAGTTGCACCTATAACCAGCAATGGTAACCACTGTTGCACGGCAGTACATGATGGAGTGCTACATGTAAACAAATGCAAATGCAGGGCTTAAATAAATCAAGAAAAATACCCTTTTAGCTCAAACTAGCCAATAAGAACACTCTCTCTGAGCTGTACTCCAATCACTCCCAATTAGATGGGACCCAGACAGCACTCTCCTCACACAATAGTGCAGAAGGGCCTTCACTTACACTGGCGGCTTGAAGTTGATGCTCAGAAGTTTCAAAACAGACCCAGAAATAGCAAACTTGGAACTGGGCAGTGCTACAGCTGAATTAGTACAGTGTACAGTAAAATGTGACAAAAAATAGCTCAGACAATTCAGACAATGGAATGCAAATACAAATTAAAAGTGCAATATTAGAGCAAAAACAGGCACTTATAGTCTGCTGGAAGCAATGGATGTCCCAGATATTTCAATATCTCAGTGAAGAGCTGGTTTTATTGCTCAAGTGATACCAAACAGTCTAGATTCAGCAAGTCTAAATCTAACCTATGCTATAAAATGCAGAAGTACTAGAAATTCAAAGTGCAACAGCAGAAAGCAGTTGAAATGATACAATAATTCACCAGCAGTTCCCAGAATAGAAGGGTTTAGGCCACAATCTCCCACCACAAGAGTCTAGACCACAAACCCTCCTAATGTGAAACAACTGGTTTTGGTGCACAAGTGCTTAAGGCAGACCTAAGGCCTTTGACCAGCAATTTCCAGCCAGAAGGGTGTAGGCTATCCTCTCCTGCCACAAGAGTTTAGACCACAAATCCTCCTGATGTAAAGTAACTGATATGGAACCCAAGTGCTTACACCAGAATAAAGACACTAAGAATAACAGGTGAAATAAGCCTTCACTTGCAATTCCCATCTTAGAGGGGTGTAGGCCACACTCTCCTGCCACAAGAGTCCAGACCATAACCCTCTTAATGTAATGTAACTGGTTTAGAGCCCAAGTGCTTAAGCCAGAAGTAAGACACTTTCAGAATAATAGACACAATGAGCCTTCAACCAGCAAGTCCTAGCTTAGAAGGGTGTAGGCTATACTCTCCTGCCACAAATATTTCTAATGTAAAATAACTGGTTTGGAGCCCAAGTGCTTAAACTGGAACAAAGACACTTAAAACAACAGGCATAATATGCTGTCACCCATCAATTCTCAGCTCAGAAGGGTAGATGCTATCCTCTCCTCTCACAAGAGTGCAAACCACAAACCTTCTTAATGTAAAAGTAACTGACTTGAAGCCCAAGTCCTTTAACCACAACTAAGGCACATAGAGTAATGATTACAATTGCTGAATAAAGTTTTTTGTTTGGTTTTAGTTAAGTAGGAAGGGAGGAAAGAGAAGATAATTCAAGGTTAAGAAACTAAGTGGGTGGGCCTTCCCAAATGATCTCACTGTACACAATAGAATGAGCTGATGTGATGGGACTGGGAGGAGTGTTCAATATCAGATTTATAGTAGAGGCGGGCAACTCACAAGCCACCAACTTTTAAGACCACAACAACAATCGGGCTGGTGGGTGGGAGAAAAAATGGAGACTGAATCAGAACAGAAGTAAAGAACCTTGGAGCCAAACCCTGAGATATGTTCAAAAAACACAGCAGAATACTGTTAAAAACCTACAAATTAAGGGCAGCACAGGATTGTTAAATATCACTGAAACAGAGCAAAAATAGCAAAAATATATATACTTAAATCAGCTTTACAAAAAATGGAGACTGAATTAGAACAGAAGTAAAGACAAGTAAAGAAACCTTGGAACTAAACCCTGAGATATGTTCACAAAACACAGCAGAATACTGTTAAAAACTACAACCTAAGAGCAGCACAGGATTGTTAAATATCACTGAAACAGTCAAACAAATATATACTTAAATCAGCTTTATATACTTATATCAGCTTTGGACTTCCAAATGGCTTAGATGTAGTAATTCTTGTAGCCAGCCAGAGGTGAAGGCACAATATTCTTAAAATTACAAATATACTACCTATCATGAACATGACTACTGAGGTGTTATTATAGTAGAAATGAAAAGCATACACATTTTACCAGATATGATAATAATGTTGTCACCGTAAACATGTAATGACAAAATGCTCTCTGATGTGGCAGGCTGTGTACTATGATCAAATTCAGCACTTAAAGTCTCTAAGGGTAGGCTGTAAATCATCTCTGAATTCTGTACCTGACTATACAATATCTATGAGAAATTGCATGATAGTTTTATCAATAAATCTCAAAGTTTATTGAGACACTGCCATGCATAGGCATTTCACAACAGCAGTTTTTTTTGCATGTTGTATCATATTTACTCTCCATTATATGTCAGTATGTAACTTCTGTTCAGGGTGTGAAACTCAGCACATGCCTAGAATATATATTTATTAGGCTATCATTATACCTTATACCAGAAATAGAAAATTACATGAATTTCTCTACAGAAGACAATGTATCTCATTAAAAACATGCATTTTATAAAACTACCTTTGCTGAGTGTAAAATACTATGGCAAAATTCAATGTTAGGTTGCAATTGAAGGCTGTCTGTTTATTTTACTGTGGAGCTTTTCTCCCCGGGCCTCCGCTGAAAATGGACCTACGTCCAGTCGGACACTCCCGGTCAACAAATTTAAATAAATAAATAAATAAATAAATAAAATAAAAATAAAATCCATAAGGTTAGAGTGATAATCTTTAGAGGCTTTAGATATCTGAATGCCCTATTGTAGTTCCTTGAAAACTTTGTTAAGAACTATTAAAGAGGGAATGAGACATGGAGTTTAATATAAGTATCTAATAGAAGGGCATTTATGAATTTCACCTTGATACTCTGGCATGTTGCTTTATAACTTACTTCCATTAGGGGTCCATGTATCACTTCTCTTTAATATGGGGAATGCAGAACATATCAGGTATATATTTTTACTGAGTTATTTCTCCTGATGTGAAAATAATATATATTTCTCCAAGCAAAGCAATTTTTTTTTCACACTGTACACATACAAAATCTCCTTGTTCTAAGGGTGGCAGAGGGGTGCAGTCATATCCATCATGATGCTACACTGACATTTGTAAGGGTAGAATAGTAGTGCACTCTTAAGACACAGTTTGTTTTTAAATATGCCAGTATAATACAATTGGAAGTATTTTAAGAATTCTGAAAGTATGACTATGTGGTATTTTACAGGATACTTGAATCTGACTGCACCCAGTTTAGTAGAAAAGGAAGACTTAGTCAGTTTTAATCAACTTTCATTTTAAACTGAAGATGTTGGTATATGATCAGCAAGATCATCAACTAGCTCTATTAGGCACCAGTGCTATTAATTGTACTTTGGTCATCTGTGTAATAGTCAGGGAATTATCCCTTTGTGTTACTAAAATTGAATGTACAGTCACATTCAGCATTTAGCTACATTAAAATCTCCAACCATAACATACCAGTCTTAGCGGGTCTATACCAGAACATCGAAGTATTACTACATCGAATGTTCTAATATCGAACCATTTCACTCGAAACACCAAAATA
This sequence comes from Protopterus annectens, assembly GCF_019279795.1. NCBI lineage: Eukaryota > Metazoa > Chordata > Ceratodontiformes > Protopteridae > Protopterus > Protopterus annectens. Next base: position 659,193,869 of record NC_056748.1, read on the forward strand.
TTGAACTCTCAGAACAGCAAATTTTTTCCCAGGGAAACCATTCGCTGTTCCAACAAACATACACACAACACAAGCACACCAAAATACATAATCCACACACATACACTTCACAAAACCCTACACTAAACCATACATACACTACTAGCTATCCACTTACCTTAACCCAACCCTAATCCTAATGTCCGTAACTACCGCACACTCACCTTACCCGCTCCCTAACCCTAAAGTCCTTATCGCACACTCACCTTTCCTGCTCCCTAACCCTAAGGTCCCTATCGCACACTCACCTTCATTTGCACACTTACCTTAACCCGGTCCATAACCATCGCTCCACAGTCGAGGAAATAGTGAAGCTGCAGAAACAGCCCACTGAATACTTTCCCTAGGAAAGTATTCAATATTCTGCAGCTTCGCTTTTTTCAGCATTCGATGTAAAGGGTTCGATATTAGAACATTTGAAGTAGTAATACTTTGATGTTCTAATATAGACCCAGTCTAGTCTTAGCTACATTTTGTACCTCAGTTGCTGATTATAATTACATGAAAGTTTTATTGAGAATTTTAAAGTGGTATGTCATATTTTTTTTATACATAAGTATCAAAGGCAATTTGTATTATAGCTAGTTTTCAATGTGTCAGTTTATGACTTCTTTTCAGGGAATGAAATACAGCACATATTCAGCATATGTCTGAAATGAGTTGTCTTTATACCAGAAGTAGAATTGATACATATTTCACCAGAAACAATAAAGTTTATTTCACTGCAAGCATGCCATAAGCAAAATGTCTTGTGCTAAGGGTGACAATGTTATGTACTCACATTCAGCACTGAGCTGCACTAGGATCCTTAAGAGTTACATTTCAGTATTTATTAAGTGTTTTTTGAATGTTCTATCATAATTTTATGAAAATGTTATTAAGAACTCTAAAAGGGGGACAGGGACTGAAAAAGTGTTTTTTTTTTTCATGCACATGTACCACATGCAAAAGTTTTCAATCATTTCATACAGGCAATCTGGCAAGTTGCATTATACTTAGCTTCGCATAGGGTTGGGTATATAACTTCAGTTCAGAGCTGGCAAGGCAAACATATACATTATATATTGTTTCTCAGTTATTTATTCATTTGCTTTTGTTTACCTGGAAAGCCTGATTGGGTGAGATGCCCTTTTTCAGCAGATGCCCAGGAAGAAAAACTCCAGGTATACATATAATCAGATACAAGAAGGCACAGGAATCCTGGAATATGCTCAAAAGTCCAAAAATGTAAAAGAAACGACATTTTTGGACTTTTGAGCTTATTCCGGGATTCCTGTGCCTTCTTGCATCGTTTGTTTTATCTGGTTCTACAGTTTATAATCAGATACAAGTACATACAGATACATTCTGATACATGAAACTCTAGAATACATACATTCAGATACATTTAAAAAAAATCAGAAAATACAGGGCTGTACATGTATGAATTTGTTATATAGTTGAATTAGATGTCAATACTTACAGGAATTTAACACACATATATCCCTTATGTTTTTAGACAGGTAGGCGAGGCTGGATTCCTAGTATGTTTTTGGAAGTAGATAGAAATTAATTGTCTATTTGGGATAGCAACTGAACTGGAATGAAATCAGAGACAGAGTTGTTACTTTATAAAGTAGTTTATGCTTTAAATAAGGCATAGAAAGAATGAAAAAGAATTTGTGCTAGTGATGGGAGGAGGAAGAAAAGGAGAGGGGTGACGATACTCTCAGTTATTATAACTGAAGCAAAAATCTTATATAGTTCATCAGACAGGGAAATATTGTTCTAACTCTAGACACACCAAGACCAAACTTCCATGTGTTAAACATGGCAATGTTATGTGATTACATTTAATGTTGAGATGCCTTGAAATCACTGTGGGGAGAATTGCTATCTTAGGTGAATTTATCTGTATTTTAGTATATTGTAATTCAATGAAAATTATTTTAAGTACTTATCAAATGGGACTGACATAAGGTCTGTTACACATAGGTACCAAAAGTAAGGGTTTTCAGGTATTTCACATTAACAGTCTTATCAGTTGTATTGTACTTGCTTCCTGTTGGTTATATAACTTTTTCAAGGGTGGAAAATACAACAGGAAGTCAGAATATATTTTATTTAGTTGTCATTGCATTAAGAAGAAAAATCAAATATACCTCACAGTTTTATTTACTTGAAACATGCCATAACTAAAACTCCCTGTGTTGAGGGTCAGTGTGGTACACTCATCTTCAGGATTGAAGTGCAACAAAATTCTTAAGGGCAGAATGACATTTTAGGTGTATTTTATTCCTGAATGTTGTATTATACTTCCTAGAGAGTTCTACCAGTAACTATCACAGTGGGACATTTACACACAGATATTAAATGTAGGGTTTATAGGATTTTTACACTGACAGACATCCAGCTGCATTATATTTATTTTCCACTGGTGGTGGATATATGACTTTTGTTCAGAGCATGGAATGTAGCACATATCCAAAACATATTTTTCTGAGTTGTCATTAGAGCTGAGAAGCCAAGACAATTTATGTATGGGGTGGCATGCTACCCAAAACATTTGCAGATGTC
>NC_056748.1:659201463-659271463 GCF_019279795.1 Protopterus annectens
GAGCAGATAATGGCCACTTTCCTCAGATAGTCTGTTTATTATCTTACTTAATAGAAAAGTTGTACTTTCTTGTTATAGCTATAATATTTTCCAAGGGTGGGAGATATGGTATGATTTTTACCATTAGTTCCAACCATCAAAGTTATTATGACTAATATAACTATGCCATGATTATGCTATATTATTTTCATTTTTCACTGTTTTTCATAGTTATGTGACCACTGGGGATATAGAATTATATGCATTTAAGTATTCCTATGAGATGGAAAGTGTTAAATTCAGAGGTGGAATTAAATTTCAGTGGTGTAATTAAGCAATAACCAATGACGTGGTGTGGTATATTGAAAATATACCCACGGTTGGTGTGGTTTAATCACGAGGGTGAAGCAAATTTCAATATACCACAACCACGGAGTTGGTTATTGCTATTATACAATGACATGATTTAAGGAAAAAAAAAACGTACTCTTCTTAAATAATGTCTTTGTATAACGGCGCATTACTGTTCTTCCACTGGTTGTGGCACACTGCTTCCTTGTTTTGATGTACTGAGCATGCTTATGAGACTTGTGTCCCATGCATACCCAGTACATCAATGCTTTGAAATGGAAGCAATGGAGTTTTGAGCACTTTATACCAACGGAAAAAAGTCCGGGTGACCAGACCTTTTTTCGTTGGTATATTGTGGGATTTACAACAGGCATGCTGGCCAATAAGTATACACATTTTGGAATATTAATGAGGGGTCATTGTATAATGAGTATTAGTTAACTTTCAGCTAACTGATAAATGACAATACCATTTACAAATAAAGTGTTTACTTGTTGCTTCAGACTTCTACTTTTCCATCCTTCTATCACTATTCGTTGCAATCTCTTGACACAGATGAGCTGGGTGATAAGCAGAATTTATCTAGATACTAAATCAGACATTCCAAGTTCCTGAGTGTCTGATCTATCTGACTGATTAATCTATCATAACTCCAAGCATGGCATAATTGTCATTATCTGACTTCAATATAAAAACAAACTGCAACTTGTGCACTTAGTATTAGAGACAGATGGAGATCAGTGTTTGTGTGTATGTGTATCTATATTTGTGTGTGTGTGTGTGTGTGTGTGTGTGTGTGTGTGAATGTGATTGTGTGTGTGTATGTTGGAGGGTGAGTTATATTCTAGAAGAGTTTACCTTAAAACATACATACAGAGATAAAAATCATGGTTTCAACATAAATCAGAAATTCTGTTTATGTAAATGTTGACTATATAAATGTAACATAGAAGTTTGTGTCTGATTTTTCCCAATGGATGACACCTTTACTATGTTTTACATACACTCATCATAGGTTCTACTTTAGATCCATTTTGGTTAAGGGGCTTTAAAGTTTATAAATAAACTCTGGTTGCAATGTAATAACTCTACTATTAAACTTCAGCCTTTCTTAAAGATGGCAGCATTATTATCTCACATACTACAATTATTGCTCATTCACAACTTAAGCATGCCAAAGTAATTTCTCTTCCCAAAATTGCTCATCTCTTAGGGTTGCAAAATTTCTGACCTATATTTAATCATAGGTCTATGGCTCAAATAATTAAAAATAAGCTTTATGGTGAATTGCTAGAACATATTAACAATCCTAACCTGCTTTCTCACTCTCAGCACAGATTTATTAACTAATTCAGAACTCTGACATTTTTAATATAGCATTTACTATTCATCAGAACAAAGACAAGGGTCAACTAACAAGAGATGTCTTTGTATATCTAAGAAAGGCCCTTTAATCTGTAGAGTGCTCTCTCTAGTAACTATGCTTATTAAAATGGGATTATTTCATGAATCAGAATTCAGTGATGGCTTATAATATTGAGCCCACTATTTTGTCCATCACATCTTACTGACAATTATAACAGGAACAGTAACATAAAAACAAAACCAAGCTTCCAAGGCAATAATTGCATTTTGTGCAAAATTTTTTTATGAGTTGTGTCTCCCCAGTCTCCCTTACATATGTATGCCATATCTGATATCACACAAACTTACTGGAAAGGGGGTATTTTCAAAGCACTCTCTTTTCTAAGCTTGTCAGACTTGTTAGTATATATATATATATATATATATATATATATATATATATATCTCAGTTTCAGGAAGTTGACAGAAACAGACACAAACAGGAAAACAAACAGTTAACTCAAGACTGATCTATCAATAAAATCAATGAACAGAGGAAAAGAATAAAATAAGATGATAAAATGAGCCGCAATAAGACAGAATGCAAAAATTTCAAGTATTCGCAATAAATGTATTTGGGGAGAGACTTTTCAGGTGGTCCAAAACTGCATAATGAAGAGAACCTTCCATGTAGTGAGTAATGCAGGTGTCTCAATTCTGGATTTACTTATTTCTGGAATACTCTTCTTAGGGCCAATATACTTTTTTTTTTCAATTAACACCTTTATTGAGTTATCATGTAAGACATAGGAAAACATACAGTTTCATAAAAGAAAACCAAACCATATTAGCATAATCTCATTTACAAACATTATACATCACATATATTCATCTGTATATTTATCTTCAAGTTAAACATTACATTACATAAATTGATAAATCCCTGCCTTCCCTTAAATGTCACTCCTCCTCCAAAACATTATGTTGCATCTATTGTTGCCACAATTATCATTTTTCGTTTTTTTCTATGTAATTTGCTCCTATCCTTTTCTAAAGATCACACTTCTAGTTCTTTAGTCTCTGATACAATATTCAGTACTTCAAATATTTGAATAATAGTACTTGAGTTGCATTTTCTAGTAACTGTTTTTTTAGCAGCCACCAGAATTAAACTTATCAAGGCCTAAGTATGCTTAGGCAATTCAGATCCTGTATCTCAGCTCAACAAATAATTTCCTTAGTTACACTCGTTTGCTTACCCAATATTTCTGACGAGTACTCTGTAGGGAATTTTAAAGTCTGCCAACTCATTATACTCCCAAAACATATGTTCCAAGTTACCTCTTTCTTCCACATCACACCTCCAACATTTGTCATCTACCTGAAATTATTTATTGTCTGCTTGGGGTATACAAATACTTAGAGTTTGCTGCATAGTTGGAAACCATTCATACATATTTATGTCCTCCCATTGTTTCCTTGTGAACTACTTATTAAATCTTTCTTCCCAATCTTTTCTAATCTCTTGTAATTTATTCCTATAGTTACCATGCAGTATTTTACATGACCTACTAATTATCCCTTTTTAACAGCAGCTTCTATTCTAGATTCAATTAAAAGCCAGAGTACGTCTTTCACTTAGGATTACCCTAACCTTTTTCTTTGATTATATTCAGATATCAATTCCTGATAGGGAAGGCAGTCTGTAGCCTACTGTTCAAATGCCTTCTTGACTTCTTCCCATTACCTTTCCCTCTACAGATACTTGCTCTCAATACCTTGGTTCATTTGCCAGTTTTTTCCAGTAAATTCCAGACCCCTCTTGCCTATTTTCTGTACCCCTAATTGCAGTCATTCTTATCTGCAAAATCTCCTTTCTCTATTCTTGTGTTGGCTTACCTTCTAGACTACTTCCTGCTACTTTATGAATATGGTACTTTGTGTGGCTGTTGTTATTCTCCTTAAGGATCTGCATCCAAATTCCCACTGTCTCCTTATTTCATGAATTCCACCCCCCCTTCATCATCATCCCTTTCCACTTTTAATTAAAACTTTCTGTTTGTGTTATGTGTATGAAAATTTACTTTGTAGCGCTAAAATATCCCTACAAATCAATTAATCCTAATCTACTTTTTCTATTGGAAGGATCAACTTATCCCACTTGACCCCCTTTCCCCTCCCAGATGAAATACTTCAACTTTTTATTAATTGCTGTCCACAACTATTCCTCTGGTTGATAAAAATATGCGTGAAGTGTGTAAAATGAAAGAGACTAAAAACATTTCCACTGCTTGTATCTTGCCATCCATATCTAAAAGCAAAAGCTTCCATTTTCTCAGATTTGCATTATCTTTTGTTTAGTCTTTTCCCACATGCCATAGCAGAATCCTTTTTAATCCTGACTCCTAAATACTTCATTTTATTATGCCCTCATAAATATGGGTATTACTGGACCAATTCATGTATGAGTATACAATTTACAGCTACAGCCTTTGTTTTATAATCATTAGTTTTATATCCAGAAAAGACTTGAAACTGTCTCAAGATGTTCCCCAGTGGTAAGATGCACTATTCTGTTTTTATTGGTTGCAAAATAATGTCTTCTGCAAATAAAGCCCAATGTTTTTGATTACCATACTGATTATATCCTTGAATTTCTAAGTCCCTTATTTTCTTTGCTAGTAGCTCTAAATGTAAAGCAAATAATGTGAAAAGAGGACACCCATGCTTGGTTCCTCTGTTCAATTTGTCAGAAAAGAACCCTCCCACTTTAATTTTTGCCTCTGATCCCTCATATATCCTCCAATTTAACCTTATTATTGTATAAGGGTATGTAAATGCCATTGCCCTACTCTTAAAATCCAGGCTTACTCTATCAAATGCTTTCTCTACATCAAGACCCAACAACAACAGCAGTATTTTCTTATAATCTGCTTCCCTCTGGATCATCATTGTTCTGTTAATGTTGTCAAATGTCTCTACAAAACCATATTGATCTATCCCTATTAAATTTGGCAACACCTTTGCCATTGTTTTAGCTGTTATAGACATAAACAGTTTACAATCATGGTTTAAAATTGAAATGGGCTTATATGAAGCTGGGTCTGATGGATCTTTACCATCTTTAGGTATTACAGTCATGACAGCTTTCTTCCAGGATGTTGGTGCTTCCCCTTCTTTTAAAATACTGTTAAACAAAATCTTCCAGATCTTTATCACTTTCCCTCCTAGCTTCCTAACTTCCACAGGAATACCATCTGTTCCTGGAGACTTTTCCTGCAGATTGACTGTATAAGACCATTTTTATCTCATCTCCCCCTATCTTAACTGTTAATTGTTGAGATTCATCTACGTCTAACTTTGGCACATGTAAGTCTTCCATAAATATTTCCATTTGAGTTTTTTCTTGATTTCCAGATTTATTTGCTTTAAACAAATGTTCATATAATTTCCATGATATCCATAATACCTGTACAGGAACACTGGTTAATTTTTTTATTATAAGGTTCCATGAGTTTGGCAACAACCCACTCCACTTTCTGTTGCTTAAATCATTGCACTAAATGTTTTTGTGCTCTGGAGATATTATCAAAATAGTAGTTTAACAGCAGTCTTTTTAAACTCATGCATATTATCCAAATACTCCCATACTTTTTCTTTAGAGCACTCTGCAATTTCACCTCTTCTTGTTCTGTGAGATGCCCCTTATTATGCAATACTGTATCCTTTGTCAGCCCCTCTAAATAATTGCCATTACTTCTTAACCATATCTCATTTTTTAAATTTCTACCCTATTCTTAACCTCCACCTCCATTTTATCACACACTAGCTATAATTTCTAAAGAAATGTCTGTCTTCCTTAATAACAGTCAAATAATTTGCACCACCCATTCCTTAAATTTCTCTTTTTACCAGGTATGTGGGGAAGTGCCATTGTCTCATTTTTATTTCATTACCCTGCATTTTTATTGGTGCATGATCGGAAATAGTTATTGGATTAAATGCACTTGTTCCTTTGAAATAAAACGTCTGTTTAGTCTAGCCCAGTTATTGTACCTTGGCGAATAATAATTACATTCTCTGTCTCTCTCTGTCTCTCTCTGGCTTCCCATCTCTCTGTCTGAGTTCCTGCTACTGAATTCACGTATTCCACAGCAAATATTTTCAAAAATGTCTTCAGAAATCAACATTCTTTTGTTATATTTTCCCTTCTAGATCCCCCAGAGACATCCTTACTTTTACAAACCACATTAGAGTCTCCACCTGTAAGTAATACTCCCTGCTGAAAGCTAATTATTTATCCCAAACATTTCTTAAGATTCATAAAAGAAGTTTTAAGTGAAATATAAATACATGCTAGTGTAATCCACCTCCCTTGCCATTAGTTCCTTTCTGCCACAAATTTACCATCATTACCTTTCTTTTCCATTTTCTATCTCTGTTGGAGCTCCTCTAGCAATTAGTGTAAGTACTTTCCTTTTCCTTTGTCCTTGATAGTGTGCTGAATATCCCTCCTAAAATCCTTTCTTTATCAAATTCACATAGTTATTTTTTCTAAGTGTGTCTCCTGTAGCATTGTTATTTGCACTCTGTATTTCTTAATATAATTCAGTACTCTTCCTTTTTGTCTGTACCTGTGGGGCCATTAATGTTTCATAATAATATAGAAAGTGTAGTCATTATAATAAGAAGTTATTATTCCCACCTGTATATGACAGTTTTTTAAATGTCTGTTTCCAGCTTTTGTGTTACATGCATCCACTAATAGGTTCATAGGTTCACAGGTAAGTACTAGTCTAGCTGCCCTTGGGGGCCATTTTAAGTCTAGCCAATTTACATTTTTGCTCTTGAAATAATGTTTGGTAGATTTAGCTTTTATACAGTTGTTTCTTGTCATCTCCATCTGAACATATGCCATATTTCACAACATTATTTGTTTTAATGAAAGACCTCAAACAAAAAGCAAACCCTCCAATAACCTATTAATGTAAAACAAACACATAAAACTATGTACATCTTCAAATAATAAATTTAACCCTATTGATAAGAACAATTGTCCCATCTCAACAGCTACACACAGAGGAATAATCTTAACCTTAAATTAAGGTTACCACGTTAAGATACATTTTACAGCCTTTGCCCTGACTTATAATAATTGCTGTCTGTTCTGTCTTATCTTTATTACCTTCATTTGAAAAACAGTGTGTATGTTTTCAGAAGGGTTTTCCCTTTGTGCCCACTGCTAGGTTTGACTTAGCTGACTCATTAATTGAATTCAAATTATTTACACATAAACTGAATTTTGAAATTCAGTTTTACAACAGTACATATACCAATTTTACAAACAAATGTGTATTTAAAAAGAAGAGTCTTGCCATGCCCCTCTCTAACTCTACAGTATGAGTATTTTCTACTATTGTAGAAAATGAGTTTTACAAACATTTTGCTCAAGGACAAATGAGGCCCTTTGGTCATAATTTATCTGTAAGTGAATTCAGGTTATTACAAGATTAAAAAGACAACCATTTCTTAGGAATCATGAAACAACATGGGAGGGGTAGTGTTATTTGCTAACCTTGACTATACTGGGGAGATGAACAACATATTGCACGGCAGTGATACATACGCTGTGGCCTCAAGAAATGAATTACACATAGGTTATAGTAAAATTGATTAGCATTTAGAGGACATCCTTTTAAAGAATTTGACTGACCCTGGTATTTAAAATTTTTTTGAGAAATTCTACTCCTATTTTACCAACTATCTTCTGTATTCCTAAAGTGCACAAAAACACCCAACCCCACTCTGAGGCCCATAGTCTCAGCAAGAGGTTCAAAAACATACTCCTTTGCGGTGATGATTGATAGATTGGTAAAACCAGTACAGGAATTAAGCATCCTTATGCTTAAGGATTCTTGGGATTTTTTTTAGGTAGAAAAAAAACTAGTTTATAGGAAAGGATCTTTTATTTCTAACCATCAATGCCATTGACTTGTTTTCTTCTATACCGAAGACCTTGGTTTGGAATTATTTCATGAAGCTTTAATATACTTCAAATTTTTAACCTCTTTGGATGTTAGACTAATTATGGACTTTATGGATATTATTTTGAGCAACAATTTCATATTTTTCAAAGGTGAAATCTTTAAGCAAAATAAAGGTGTAGCGATGGGGGCTGCTTGTGCCCCCATTTTCACAAACCTGGTTATGTTGTCTTGGGGATTCATAGGTTAATAGGTTCATAGGTTCATACTAGGCTATCTGCCCTAGGGCATTTATAAGCCTAGCCAGAGTGTGTTTGGCTTTCGCCACCCATTTTAAATTAATTTTGCTATGCCTTTTTTTGAGGTTAGTATACTGTGCCTCTGTCTAACAGTGACACAGAAGTGATAGCCGGGGTAAACCTATGATCTCCCATCCACTCATCAAGATTCCTCTTGAAGAGAGTCAATGTGGGACTCTGCCTAACCTGGACTGGGATTTTATTCCAGAGTGAAGGGAGCCTCTGGGTTATGAATCTGTCCCTCCAGCATGTCCTATTTATTTCAGTGCTGAGGTTCAAGTCTCTCGAGCGTAGCTCGATGGGATTTGGATTTTCTGAGGTGCAGCATGTCCATTAATTCCGGGTTGGACATGGCTTTATACGTCAGGCACAGATCGCCTCTGAGCAGGCGGTATGCCACTGAGTAGAGCTGGAGTTTCTTTAACCGGGCAGCATATGGCATCTGTTTGAGCCCTTTGATCCTCTTGGTGAGGTACTTTTGGGGTCTTTCCAGTTGCTGCAGGTGTCTGGTAAGGTACATCCCAAAAGGGCATTGTACTCAATTATGGGCCTGATGAGGGATGAGTAAAGAGGTACGATGACCTCCCTGATCTAGATGTGAATCCCTTCATGATTAGGTGGGCTATATAAAATGTTTTTCTAACCACTTTGGCCACGTGGTTGTCAAATGAGAGATTGCTATCAACTTGGGTCCCCAGGTCCCTAATGACTTCTTCTGTACTTAATGGATTACCACCTATGTGGTAATTTGTGGGCACTTTGTTTTTGCCAAAGGGGATGACTATACACTTTTTGGCGTTTAGCTTGAGGCCATGGCTCTGGCACCAGTTGTCTGTTTCTATGAGGCCCTTTTGGAGGATGCTTGTGTCGGCTGGAGAGTTGATTGTGGCGCCCAGTTTGCAGTCATCTGCGAACTTGGTCAGCCACAGTCCTTCCGTGTTGGCCTGTACCTGAGAAATATATACCGAACAAGAGAGGTCCCAGGACTGAGCCTTGTGGGATGCCACTTGTAACTGGTTTGGAGTCTGACATGGCTCCAGCAATTCTAACCATGTGGGTTCTGTCCTTGAGCCAGTTTGCAACCCATCTAGTGACATAGGGGTTTATATTTAAGCTGGTGAGCTTATCTATAATGCCCGAGTGGGGTATTGTATTGAAGGCTTTTGCGAGGTCCAGGTAGGCTGTGTGGACCACCTTCCCCTCATCAATGGCCTTGGTGACTGTTTCAAAGAAATCGACCAGGTTTAAGAGGCAGGATCTACCCTTAACAAAGCCAAACTGGGTAGGATCCAGTGTCTGTAGGTCCCCAATATCTTTATTTATGAGGTCCATGATGATCCTTTCCATAGCTTTGCAGCCCAAGCTAGTCAGGCTTATGGGGCAATAGTTTCCAGGATCCGTTGAGGCACCACCTTTGTGGAGAGGGACCACTGTTGCTGTATGCCACTCTTTGGGTACATATCCTGTAGTAAGGCTAAGATTGAACAGTAGTTTTATGTTTGGGTTTAGCTCTTCTTGGAGTTCATGTAGGACGTAGCCTGGGACACCATCTGGTCCTATTGATGCTGTGTTTTTTGCTTTGGAGAGGGCAGCTCTTACCTGAGCATCTGAGATGTCAGGGGGGCAGCACTCTGTTGGGATAGATATTTGCCCTTTTGGTGGGGAGAGGGGGAGAAGTTTGCACTGAACCTGTCAGCTAGGATGTTGGCAGTGTCTGTGGGCTCGGTGTATTTTTTGTCATTTTGGACTAATTCTGGGCATATCTGGGAATTCCCACCCAGGTTCCTAACATAACTAAAGAAAGCCTTGTGATTATCCTTAGTGTCCTGTGCAATTTTTCTCTCGAAGCTGGCCTTAGACGATTTTATGAGTGCCCATAGTTTTTTGCTAATACTGATCAGAGATGCCTTCCCTTTTTGGGATTTTGCTCTATCATGTAGTAGCTTCCTCCTTCTATTGTATAGTTTGTTTATGGCTGGGGTCCACCAGACAGGACGTCTGCCTTTGGAGGATTGGGTCTTGGTTTTATTTGGGATTGCATGATCCATGCATTCCTGAAGGTGTTCATAGAATGCGTTTATAAAGGATTCTCCGGTCTGGGCCGTATTTTCCACAGGCCCGGGGGCTTTGAAGAATTTCGCCTCGGTTTTGAGGCGTGTGAAATTTGCTTTAGAGAAGTTTTTCACTGTGGTTTTCTGGGCAGGGGGTGGGGTCAGGATGTGAATATCCAGTGAGATTAGTTTATGGTCTGATCTTACCAGTGAGGGATACACTTCTGGTCTGGAGCATAGTGTCCCCATGTTGGTGATGATCAGGTCCAGTATGTTTTCCCCTCTTGTGGGAGTGGTAACAAGTTGTTCCATAGCATTTGAGTTTATAAATTCTAGGAACCTTTGGGCTAGGGTGTTGGAGCTAGAGTAATGCTCCCAGTCTATGTTTGGGTAGTTGAAGTCGCCCAATATAATGGTGTTTGGAGAGACCTTCATATTTTCCAGTATTCTCAGGAAGGCCAAGTGGGGTTCCTGTGTTTGGGAGGGTGGTCTGTAGCAGGCTATAAACTGGAAGGCAGTTTTACCCACAGTTAGTTGCACATGGATAGTCTCTGATGCTTCGTGCTGTGCCACCAACCTGGAGGTGTGGGTATCTTTGATGAATATTGATACTCCCTCCTCCTTTTGTGGTTCGGTCCAAGTTTTGGGGCTGAAAAGCATGGTATGAGGTATAACCTGGTAGTGCTGGGGTGCTCTTGGGAGCCTTGAACCAGGTTTCTGTTACTGCACAGATATCGATGTTCTCCATGCTAAGGAGAGTTTCGAGTGCGTGCATCTTGAGGTTTAGACTTCTGGCGTTGAGTAGCATTACTCTTAGTTTCTTATCCCTTGTGATACCTATGGAGGTGGGCTTGTCTTTTGAGCCTTGCCTAAAAAGGCACTATGGGGGTAGCAAGAGCCTTTGCCAATATCCGAAAGCCCAGGGTGACAGGTGCAAGCCGCCTAGCTAAGCATCGTGGCTTGTCGAGCATGTCATCCCAGGCTGACAGGCATTGATCCCCTTTGAATGACACCAACACTTAAGCCAATTGTTGAAAGTGATCATCTTGTCTTCATATTGTGGCATCATTCTTGGTGAGGGTAAGATGCTACTCAAGGTCAGGGTCATACCGACCTGGCCTTGGAGTGACCTGAGTGCTTGTGTTGTGTGTGGTGATGGGCGCGCCGACACAGCTCTCACACGTGACCTTCTCCTTGTTCAGCCTGGTGAGGGGGACGCCAGTGGCCCTGACGATAGAGTCACCTATTACAAGTGTATCAGGTGTGTTGTTTAGCCTTAAGGGCTGTGACTGTTCGGCACACTGGCTTTGTGAGCTATGTGTTGCACGTGTTTTGTTTTGGGGTAGCGGTTGCTTGGGTGTCTGCTTTGGAGGTCTCTGCTGCTTAGGCAGATTTTTATTTAGAGCCACCAAGTATGTTTTTGTGTGTTTATGTGTTTGGTTTGTTGTCGTGGTAGGTCTATGTGAGACTGGAATTGTAGTGAGTGTGGTTTCCTTCTCCTCCTGACTGGTTACGCCAGTACTGAGTTGAGAGAGCTTAGCCTCCAGTTTGGCTATATGGTTGCATCTCTCACATGTGTTGGAATTTGTTGGGAGGAGGAGAGGGTTGTCTGTGTACATGAGGCAGTTGTAACATTGCCTCAAGATTCCCAGATTCACCAGCTGGACCGGAGAGGAGATTGACAACTGACCTTTGGACATGCTAGAATAGTATTGGGAATTCCTTTATAATTGAAAAAAGGGCCAATGGGGAACAAGGTACTCAAGGGAGTTTGTGAGGGTGTAGTGCTTTTAATTTTTTAGAGCTGACTTATATAATTGCTTTAGTGAGCAAGTGCCAGGTAACTTAAATGCAATGTGTTACAGGTAACTTAAATGCAAAAATGACAAACAGTAACTTTCTTTCAAGTGAAACAAGGAAATAAGTACAGTAAGCAATGCAGATATCACTAGGGATCCACAGAAGTGCTAAAAGGCCGCGTTTTAGGTGGAATTAGCGTTTCAGGGAAATAAACAAACAACAAGCATACAAATAAAGATAGATTCAGCAGGCCTGGATCTAGTCTATGCTACAGCAAACAAGGTGTACCAATTTCAGTAAGAAACAGTTAGAATATGCAGGCACTATAAGCCTCTAACCAAAAATTCCCTGCTCAGAAGGGCAGAGTCCAGCCTCTCCTCCCACAAGAGTGCAGACCGCAATCCTTCTTAACATAAAATAACTGGCCTGAAGCCCAAGTGCTTAAACCAGAACTAATACACTTTTAGAATAACAGACACTGAGCTTTCAATCAGCAGTTCCCAACTTAGAAGGATGTAAGCTACCTGTCCTGCCACCACAGTGCAGGCCACAAATCTTCCTAATGTAAAACAACTGGTCTGAAGCCCAAGTGCTTAATCCAAAAGACTTAGAAATGATAGCTACACTTTAATCAAGTTACTAACAGCAGTAATAAATACAACTGAATACTTTAAAGAATGCCTGGATTAGTGCTCAAGTTATACAAACAAAGCTAGATTCAGCAGGCCTGGATCAAGTCTATGCTACAGCAAACAAGGTGTACCAATTTCAGTAAGAAGCAGTTCAAATATGCAGGCACTATAAGCTTTAACCAGAAATTCCCAGCTCAGAAGGACAGAGTCCAGCCTCTCCTCCCACAAGAGTGCAGAACACGAACCCTCTTAATGTAAAATAACTGGCCTCAAGCCCAAGTGCTTAAACCAGAATGAATACACTTTTAGAATAACAGACACTGAGCCCTCAATCAGCAGTTCCCAACTTAGAAGGATGTAAGCTACCTGTTCTGCCACTACAGTGCAGACCACAAACCTTCCTAATGTAAAACTGGTCTGAAGCCCAGGTGCTTAAACTAAAAGGCTTACAATGAGTTACACCAAGCAGTAATAAATACAACTGAGTACTTTTAAGATGATGCAAAAGCAAAATAAAGTAGGAAAAAACACAAATACAGTAAAAGCAGATATTTTTTTTTTTTTTTTTTTTTTTGGAAAGAGAGAAAGGAAAGAGAGAAAGGAGTAGCAGAAACTAAGCTGATTGGCCTTCTCAAATGCTCTCCCTGTACTGGGTAGAATGAGGTAATGACACTAGACTGGGAGGAGGGTCCCAGATCAAATTTACACTAGGGGCGGGCAACTGCAAAGCCACCAACTATAAAAACACTATACCAACAGGGAGGGAGGGTGGGAAACAAACAGCAGAAATGTTACTCAGCTGAAAAGCAGCAGTGAGCCTTTAAATGAAAGTTTTAAACAGCTAAAGGAGCCACTAGAAAAAAAGAGTTTAACTGCAACAAGTTATCATAAACAAACAACCCAACAGATGCTTAATAAGAGTGGACAATTTCCAGTTAATACCTCACACACAGTGAAACTAGCTAGAAAAAATACACAGTACACAAAGTGCTATAAACAACAAAGAAATAAAGAACAAAATAAACAAAAACAGGATACTTAATGTTATATATTGTAGCTCCGAGTTTGCTGAGTGTCCTTCCTTCGATCAGCTCACTGTAAAATGGCTGAACACTCACAACTGAGCTTCTTAGGTAACAGAAAGTTGAAACCTGAGACAGCTTTTAAGAAAGAAATCTCAAAAGAACCAATGAGGTGCTTAGTCTAAGTTGTAGTCCAGGAGACCTCAGTCAGCCAATGACCTCAAACAATTCTCTCTCACTGAAATGCCTGATGGCTTTGGCTAAAACAAGATGTCCCTGAATTATGTGCTCAGACACACAGCATCCACAAACACTAGGCCCAAATACAAGCCTGAATATGGAAATGCTACAAATATCCCCACTACTTAGAACAAACTGCAGAAATGTTACTCACAGCTGAAAAGCAGCAGTGAGCCTTTAAATGAAAGTTTTAAACAGCTAAAGGAGCCACTAGAAAAAAGAGTTTAACTGCAACAAGTTATCATAAACAAACAACCCAACAGATGCTTAATAAGAGTGGACAATTTCCAGTTAATACCTCACACACAGTGAAACTAGCTAGAAAAATACACAGTACACAAAGTGCTATAAACAACAAAGAAATAAAGAACAAAATAAACAAAAACAGGATACTTAATGTTATATATTGTAGCTCCGAGTTTGCTGAGTGTCCTTCCTTCGATCAGCTCACTGTAAAATGGCTGAACACTCACAACTGAGCTTCTTAGGTAACAGAAAGTTGAAACCTGAGACAGCTTTTAAGAAAGAAATCTCAAAAGAACCAATGAGGTGCTTAGTCTGTTGTAGTCCAGGAGACCTCAGTCAGCCAATGACCTCAAACAATTCTCTCTCACTGAAATGCCTGATGGCTTTGGCTAAAACAAGATGTCCCTGAATTATGTGCTCAGACACACAGCCTCCACAAACACTAGGCCCAAATACAAGCCTGAATATGGAAATGCTACAAATATCCCCACTACTTAGAACAAACTGCAGAAATGTTACTCACAGCTGAAAAGCAGCAGTGAGCCTTTAAATGAAAGTTTTAAACAGCTAAAGGAGCCACTAGAAAAAAAGAGTTTAACTGCAACAAGTTATCATAAACAAACAACCCAACAGATGCTTAATAAGAGTGGACAATTTCCAGTTAATACCTCACACACAGTGAAACTAGCTAGAAAAATACACAGTACACAAAGTGCTATAAACAACAAAGAAACAAAGAACAAAATAAACAAAAACAGGATACTTAATGTTATATATTGTAGCTCGAGTTTGCTGAGTGTCCTTCCTTCGATCAGCTCA
Organism: Protopterus annectens; assembly: GCF_019279795.1. Lineage (NCBI taxonomy): Eukaryota > Metazoa > Chordata > Ceratodontiformes > Protopteridae > Protopterus > Protopterus annectens. Next base: position 659,216,231 of record NC_056748.1, read on the forward strand.
CTGTAAAATGGCTGAACACTCACAACTGAGCTTCTTAGGTAACAGAAAGTTGAAACCTGAGACAGCTTTTAAGAAAGAAATCTCAAAAGAACCAATGAGGTGCTTAGTCTAAGTTGTAGTCCAGGAGACCTCAGTCAGCCAATGACCTCAAACAATTCTCTCTCACTGAAATGCCTGATGGCTTTGGCTAAAACAAGATGTCCCTGAATTATGTGCTCAGACACACAGCCTCCACAAACACTAGGCCCAAATACAAGCCTGAATATGGAAATGCTACAAATATCCCCACTACTTAGAACAAACTGCAGAAATGTTACTCACAGCTGAAAAGCAGCAGTGAGCCTTTAAATGAAAGTTTTAAACAGCTAAAGGAGCCACTAGAAAAAAAGAGTTTAACTGCAACAAGTTATCATAAACAAACAACCCAACAGATGCTTAATAAGAGTGGACAATTTCCAGTTAATACCTCACACACAGTGAAACTAGCTAGAAAAAATACACAGTACACAAAGTGCTATAAACAACAAAGAAATAAAGAACAAAATAAACAAAAAACAGGATACTTAATGTTATATATTGTAGCTCCGAGTTTGCTGAGTGTCCTTTCTTCGATCAGCTCACTGTAAAATGGCCATTTTTGGCTCTGAAGTCCACCAACGCATAAAGCTATAATTAAGGTTCTTGGATGACATTTATATTTGTGGACAGGGCATAATTTGGCTAACATTTTTGTTACTTATATTAACCAAACTACATCTTTTTTAAAGTTTACTTTTCAAATTGATGACAAAAGGGTCAATTATTTAGACACCACAATTTTTAAAGGACATGATGGTTTCTTTTCTAATATTTTTCAAAAATCTACTTTCTGTAATAGTTACTTACATTTTTAGTCATCACCCATTTTCACAAAAGAAAAGCCTTGTCCATGGGGAGTTTAGCAGATTAGCCTGTATGGATTCTGACAGGCATACATTTGATGAAGAAAGGGGGAAGGGATGTTTACTGAAACAAACTGTCCTTATGTCTAGTCAAGAGCATTACTGATGAAATTTCAACAGGATGGGATACAAAATGTATACCCCTTTTGGGAAAAGGTCTCAGCTTAGAAGGTAGAGATCTAGATACCCAATATACTGCTGGCATTACTATCACCCACAATTTTATTGAACCTTCAATTGATTCGGATATAAGGGTTAGTAGGACTCAGAATTTAAGATATACTAGAGCCTTAACTTTACAGCATAATTCAGATGCTAAAATAGTTAAAAAAATAGTAATTGTTGGTCATTTTTAACAAGCGATGATAATATTAGAAGTATTGTAGGTAGTGAACCTGAGTTTAACTACAAAGGAGATAGAAACATTAAAAACTTTGTAGAAACTGCCAAAAGTTTTCATTATGCCACTAAGCCACAAAAAGGAACCGTGAAGTGTGGTGTTTGCAACCAATGTAAGTACATTTTGGAATCGGACTCCTTCAGGCTGAGTAAGTCCTGGAAGAGTATTATTTATCCTGTTAGAGGTAATTGTAAACACTAAAGGGGTGGTATACCTTGCAGTGTGTTCAGCATGCCCAGCATTTTAAGTTGGGAAGACTGAACAAATGTTAAAGATACAAATTTATGATCACCACTATGATATTACCATACACAATGACAACAACACATTATATAGACACTCACTCCTTTGTGAAACTTTCAAACAGTTTTCTTTTGTTATATTTGAAAAAAAAATCATCCCCAGTGCCAGGGGTGGAACATGGCAGGACAGACTAGAATTCAAAGAACTTTATGGGCAATTAAAATTAGATGCCAACTGCCTTTGTGGTATCAATAACTATGTGTCTTTAACATCTCTGTTAAAACATAGGTCTGAGAGGTTTTAACTTCCAAGTATTTTTTAAGTTAATTTTATGGAGTAGTAATGTCCCGCGGTAGTGGTGCTGCAGTAGCATCGTCGCCTCACAGCAAGACGTTGTCCCGTTCGATTCTCAGCTAGAGCGTCTTCTGTGTGGAGGCATGTGTGAATGGGCGTGCCTTCATTGAAGGTTGTGCGTCAGGGCTGGTAACTCGGCACGTAAAAATCCACTACCAAACATTAGCGGACCGGAGTTCCGCTGTGGCGACCCCTAACCGGGATAAGCTGAAAGACACAACAACAGTAATTTTATGAGTAATACTTTTATTTGGAATAAATTGTCAACTGTTCCCTGTGTTTAAACAATGCTTCTGTGATTTAATATGAATTATTTTATTTAATTGATTCATTCTCTGTATAATTAAATTAATCTCCTTTCCCGTGTGATTAAGTTCATAGTATTTAAATGTGTTGAACTGCTTAGTGAGCATCTTTCTGATGAAGTCCTGTTTGTGATTTGGAGGGATGAAAAGCACATTGTTTTGTTGTTTTATAGTGCTTACAAACAAGTTTAGTTGCTATTATGAATAAAATCTATTGAGTATCGACCCGGAATGACTTACATTGCAGATTTTCTTTCTGGAGTCAGGGCTGTTGACTCCTTGGTGGAGTATGTGTTATGACTGCACTTAATGGTACAGACAATAGGCAACAGGGGCTGGAATTTACTAGAGGAAACTGGCAAAGGATCCAAAGTATTGGGAGTAAATACTTAGAGAGGGAACGGTACTAGAATGGGAAGAGGCCAAGAATACATTTGGACTGCAGGTTAGAAATTACTTTCCTTATCAAGGATTGATATCAGAGTATGGGCAAAGAGAAATGAATAAGAGGATCCTAAGTCAATGATCAGTGCTGGTAGAATTTTTAGTAAAATCTAGAACAATAGCTATTGTAAAAAAGGGATAATAAGTAGGGCATATAAAATACTGTATGATAACTGTAAGAAACAATCTAAGGAGGTAAAGAAATGATTGGGAAGAGTGACTGGATAAGCAATTCACAAAGAAACAATGGGAGGATGTATTTATGGATCCCATATATGCAAAAAAAAGTCTAGAAGATTTAGAATCTTTGCTTGCAAGTGTTTGCATAGGTATTTGATCTTTGCTTGGAAGTATTTGGATAGGTATTTTTATACTTCAAGCAAACTCCAAAGAAATTTTCCTCAGGTAGAAGGCAAATGTTGGAGGTGGGGTGGGGAAGAAAGAGGTGATTCAGAATACATTTTTTTGGGAGTGTAATGAGTTGGTAGACTTTTAAAATACCCTACAGACAACTCTGAAAATAAATAACATGTGAGCAAATTGGTGTAACTAGGAATTGATTTTTCTGAGCTGTGATACAGAATCGGAATTGCCTAGACATACTAAGTCCTTGCTGAGTTTAATTCTGGTGGCTGCCAAAAAACAAGTACTAGAAAATGGAAATCAAAGTCTAAACCAGCCATGCTAAAAGTAGTGAATATATTAACAGAGATAAAATAACTGGAAGTGGGATCTTTAGAAAAGTGTAGCAGCAAATTACATAGAAAAAATGGGAATAAAGGAGCAATATATGCAGAATAATGTTTTGGAGGAGGAATGGGGTTTAAGGGAAGGCAGGAATTGAATGAGCTGTGTAATGACCGATTGATAAAGAATGCTATATGTGATGTAAAATATTTGCAAATGAAAATATGTCAATATGGTTTGTTTTTATTTGTATAAATGTATGTTTGCCTATGTCATAAGTGATAATTCGATAAAGATGTTTCTTGTTTAAAAAAATGGAAGTACTGAAAAAAACAGAAGTGGCTACTGCCCTGGCAGAATTAGTTTCAGCAGAAGAAGATAGCTGCTTTCCATGAAAGGAACAGGAAAAAGAAATGGCGTTAGAAATCCAGGAGGAGATGGCTTGCTTAGAACAGCCAAACACAATGTCGTGGGATGAAAATAAACAAACAGTTGCACAGATTTCCAGATATCTTTTGTCTTATCCAGGTAATACCTGAGCTGTCTATGTAGATCCAAGGTGTGAAGAATCTTCTCACTAGCATTGTGTGGAGATGGGGAAAAAAGAGGAAAACTGAATTTTTGATTTAAGGACACATCATTATCTACCTTGGGCATAAATGAAGGACTGGTATGAACAAAGACCCTGCCCCTCTGAAAAAAACAAAAAAGGACGAACTGCCATGAGTGCCTAAAGCTCAGAGACTCTCTTAACAGAGGTAAGAGCCACCAATAGTACCATCTTCCAAGTACAGTGCAACAAGGAGGAGGATAATGCAGGCTGAAAGGGAGTTTGAGTTAATTTCTCAAGAACCAAATTAAAATCCCAAGAAGGGGAAATAGGTTTTCTTGGGCCCCTAATATAATGGTCTCCAAAACAAAGAGCAAAGAGTGGAGTTAAAGTTATAGAAGCAGAAAACACTGGCAAATGAGCTTTAATAGATAGGTATGCCATTCCAGAAGTGGGCAAGTCACACAGATAAGAAAGAACCCTAGGAATAACCACAAAAAATGGTCCAGGTCATGCTTCAGACAACAAACAGAAAATCTTTCCATTTAGCCAAAGACTTCCTAGTAGTGGGTTTTCTGCCCTCCTGCAAAACTCAAAGCAATTCTTCAAAAATATTGGTATCTTAAAGGAACCAAAACCCTATCACCAAAAGAATCAATTAAAGAGTGGGCAAATGAGGGTGAATGAGAGATCCCTTATCCTACATGAGAAGATCCATCCTGTGAGGTAACCTGTGATGCTTGCCCTTTGCCAGGTGAAATAGAATGAGGGCCACTACTGTCTAGGTCAAAAGAGGTCAACAGAATGATCTTGTGCAGGATGTTTGGTAGCAGAAAAAAGAGGGGTAGAGGGATAGGCATACAGAAACTTCCCCTTCCAGGAAAAAGACATGGCATCCACTTTCCAAGACAGAGGACTTGGCAGTCAGAGACAGAACTTGGTGGAACTGTCTGTTCGGAGGAGAGGCAAAAAGCTATACTTGAGAATATCCCACTGAGATACAATGTCCGGGAACACTTCCCTGTGAAGCATTCATTCATGAGGATCCATCCTCGACTTGCTCAGACTGTCTGCCACAAGACTGTGCTCTGAGGGAATGTAAACCACCTGAATAAACAATTGAGAATGGACCACAAAATCCTATGCCTGAAGAGCCAACCTTCAAAGGAGATAAGACTTTGTGCCCTCCTTGTTTGTTAAAGTACTACATGACTGTGATATTGTTCATGAAGATTCTTAGAGGACCTGGAACTAAAAGGGAGTGAAAAGCATGAAGAGCCATAAACAGGGCTTTCATTTCCTTGATGTTAATATGGTCTGTTAGCTGTTGAATTGAAACAAGACCTTGAACTTTGAGGTTGTTGGATAAGGCTCCACAACCTTAGTTGGAGGCATCCATGTGCAACTACTGAGTGAGGAGAGGAACTTGAAAAGATGGACCTGGATTCAGAAAAATTTGGTGAATCCACTGTGAAGATTGGGTGAAGATAGTTGAAAGCTGCCAGCCTAGCCAGATAGAATTTTGGAGATAATTCTTTTATCTGTTAATATTAATGTAAACCACAGGCGTGTGTCTTAAATGGTAAAAATAGTGTTACATGTGGATAAAATGTAATAACAGTGCCCTCTACTGACCAAGGAAAGCATGTTGTGACCCTTTTGATATAAACAGGGCTCCAGACGGTCTAGATAAAGGAATTCTTGCTATTGTTTTAAGGCCAGAGTTAATGGCCAGAATTTGTATGCATAAATGTCCTTAATGGCTTTGCTTCCTGACCTGGTGTGAGCTTACTTAAGAATGTAGCCTGTTAGCCTGGGAACCCCAGGAAAGTGTGAAGTATGATGTAATGTGAACCAGGAATGTGATTTTAAAAACAGAGAGAATCAGAGAGCATTAAGCATTTTGTCTTGACCATCCAACTCATCAGCACTCTGCCTTTGATCTATATGTAAGTTATTTTAGAATTGCATTTTCTCTTAGAAATAGCTGGAAACTAGAAAGATTAGACTAAGTGTTTTCTGTGATGTCAGAACTGTACTGTTGAATTATTTTAAGTATTTTCTGTGATCTCTGAACTCTTGACTAGCACTGTGTAGGAAAAAGTATTGTCTTGTGTTTTGACTATTTGTTATTAAATATTTTTAAACCCTTTCAACTGTGGCTGTTTTGTAGAGATAATTTAAGCTCTTTAGAGTAAAATTGTACTGCCCTGGGTTATACTACCAATTGGATAATAATATTGCATGGTAATAATTGGACACCCTTTTATGGCCCTTTGAGTAGCTGATAAATATTAGTGGGTGGTGGCATCTGGTACTACTGTATAGTCTGGGAAAAGGGGGCACAGCTGGAGAACCTCTGCCAGCATTCCCCAGGAGTGTCTGTGTGGTTATATAAACTCTTCTTAAAGTGTTTGTGTGTGTGTGTGTGTGTGTGTGTGTGTGTGTGTGTGTGTGTGTGTGTGTGTGTGTGTGTGTCAGCTACTTTGGCAGGGACACGAAGCACTGGTTGGACAGAGAGGGGGCTGGAGGTTTTGGCTTGTCCACTAGGCTGAGATCTGGACCCTATTGCTGTGCCAGTGGGAAGTCTTATTGGGGATCTGGAGAGCAAGGGAGTGGCCATCCCCAGACTGACTGTGATCTCTGTGTGCTCTTAAGGGAAATTGCACTTTACTGTGTGTATTTGTTATCCTTTCCTCCTATGTGAGACACCCCTTACTGGTGTTAGCGGTGAGGATCAAAGTTCCTTGATTGCTGGGCCAGGGCACAGGCGTCACATCTACCAATAAAGATTGAGCTTGAGGTAAGGCAAAAGGGGTACAGGAAAATCCAGAAGATGGCAATGCTGAAGCCAGATACAACTGAAATGTTTTTATATGGAGCTTGGCAAAGGGAACCATGGGAATAGTTGATGCCATGTTCCCCACAGCTCACATAAATTCCTTGGCAGGTAGGACTGGAGGAGGAAGAAGAGACTGAAAAATAGACAGCAAGAAGACCTTGGGAGACAGGAGGCAAGCCATCATTGGCTGGGTCAGAATCCTGTAGAGTGAAATGCCAATAATACAAAAAAAAAACAAAAAAACTCCAAGTGAAGAAGATTCACAGTTTATTCCAATGATAAATTATCTGGTACCTTGGACATTCACCTTCAGTGGATCCACTGAAGGCAAATGGCCAAAGTATCAGATCATTTATCAGAATCCTGCATCCTAGAAAAACTTGATTCTGAGATGGTCAGCAGAAACATTTTTGAGATTTAGGGTGAATTCTACACTGCGAATAAGATCCAAAGTGAAGCACAGATCTTGAAGCAAAAGGTGCTAAGAAGGGGCCTGTATTACTATGTCATCCGAATAAGGGAATATCTGAATCCACTGAAGTCCAAAGAAGGTACTACTAGGGGAAGATATTTGATAAAGATCCTAGGGCCTGTAGACAGTCCAAAAAGCAAAGCCTACAACTGATAATGTAAGGAAGAAACAGAAACATAAAAACTTTCTGACAAGAGGGTAAATACGAATGTAGCGGTAAACATCTTTTAAATCTAGGTATACCATAAAAGCTTGAGGGAACAACAGAGGAAAAGCATCTGGAGAGAAAACATCCTGAAAGAAAGGAAATTTATAAAGGTGTTGAGGAAAGAAAGCTCTGGAATGGGCCTCCAAGTCCCCTCTTTCCTGGGAACCAGAAACATTGTGGAGTATAAACCTGCACACTGCTGTGGATGGTTCCCTATGACAAAAGATCCCAAAGAACCAAGTGAAAATGAGGGAGGTGTTAGGGAAGAGGCTGAGAAAGGTCTGAAAAGGGAGGAAGGGACTGCTACATCATAAAGTAACCATTTTGGATAATGCAAAGAACCCAATACCCTGTGGTTATCTGTTGCCAAACTGGAAAGGACAGAGGAATCTGGCCAAGAGGTAGAAGTCCAACAAATAAAAAGTAAAATGTGAGCACAGTAACAAAGCTGAGCAGAGACAAATAAAGCATTATTCTTCCAAACTTATTAGCAATAAATCACCTTTATTGTTTATTGTTGTTGGTGTGCTCACATTTTGCCTTTTATTTGTTGGACTTTATTGTATGTGAGCTACGTTTGGCAGGAGTGAGTGCTTTTGTTCTACAAGAGGTAGAAGTGGCTGAATATCAAACAGAAGCAGATTTGTCAGGGAAGAAATACTTTTGACCATTAGAAACCTGAAAAGGCTTGTCAGGAAAACATCTCTTGAGGGCTCACTTGCCATGAGAAGGATGTCTAGATTGGCTGTGGGCAAAAGTCGAATTGCAGGGTTAATTTTTCTGAAAATGAGGAACAGGAGGTAAAACAATTTGTTTCAGATCCTGCATAACTTTACCCTTATCTTGTAGGGTCTCGGAAAAGCCAGCAGGTTTCTGATTCTGCTTGTCTAAAGGAGAATCAAGCAATTTAGTTTTGATGTCTTCAGGAAGAGCTTGTAGGTGCAGCAAAGAATACCTTTTCATTACAGATCCTGATGCAGCTGCCCTAGAAAAAGCACCATCACAGCTGCATTTAATAGAATGGTGAGCAACCTTAGACGCAGTATTCAAAAGAGAAAGAACAGAACGTTGCCTCAGAATCAGGCATAGCAGCCAGAATGCCCCCAAGCTTAGACAAAATAGCCAGAAAATACCTGGTCATATGGGTTTGGTAGTTAATAGCTTGGAAAGCTAAGGTAGCAGAAGTGTATAATTTTTTTTCTCCATACCTATCCATAGAATGACTGTCCTTATCTAGAGGTAATAGCTTAGATGAAGACAGTAACTTAGATGTTTTTTCAGTAGCCACACAAATAAAAGCAGTGTCAGAGGAAGGGCTTTTATACAAACACTTCTGAGCCTTAGGGCCAGTATAGAACCTGTCAGTGTTTTTTAGGACAGGAGGTTGGGAACCAGGGGCTTGAGAATCTGAAGAAATACTATCTAAAATGCCATCCAAAACTGGAGAGACTGCAGAAGGCTTTGGAAACTCTATTTGTAATAGTTTGAAATATGTTTTCTGGATGTCAGAAACTTGAGAACAATTCCACTTAAAATGTTCTATCACATGAACCACAGTATCCCCAAATGATAATTCTTCCCAAGAGGAATCAGGAGAAAGTGAATCTTCCTCTTCAGGCCATGGGGAAAGAGGAAAGTGGATCTGAGAGGGGTAGGCCAAAGGCTCCTCCCCTGGAGTCTAAATTCACCTCATCCTCAGAAGAATCAGATTCTCTAGGATACTTTGTAGGAGTAGAGGACCAATGAACATATCATCCTTGAGGGGGCTTCACAGCCATAAGGGCATTTAACAGCCCTTGAATAAAGTCCTACCATTCTTGATGAGGATCATTAGCCACAGGGGCTATATGCCTGGTATTCTTTTTTTTTTTCTTTAATGGAATATCAGCTTTAATCAATCTAGAAATGTCAGACCCCTGCCTAGATTCAATGAGGGTACCAGGCACCTACATCAGCTTTAATCCATCTAGAAGAGTCAGACCCCTGCCTAGATTCACTGAGGATACCAGGCACCTCTTCCATAGCCTAGATTCACTGAGGATACCAGGCACCTCTTCCCTAACAAGTATATGGGGAATTCCCTTAGGTTATATTTCCCCTTCCACAACTGTTGCAGATGTAAGCACAGCCTTGGTAGATATGCAAGTAGGCATCTCGGTGTTGGCCTCCGACTGGGTCATGACAGAGGGAGTTGACATAGGCACCCTGTGTCTTGACAGAGGGAGCTGACATAGGCACCAGGTGGTCCTCGGATTCTTCATCCAACCCAACAGAGACATTCGGAAGAGACTAGACAGCAATGGATTCAATGCATGCCTTCTTGGCTTTTGCTTCAACAGAAGCTCAATGTCGATGTGGGTGGATCGGGAGGTCTTGTTATTCTGAGTCAAGAGTTTTAAATATTTGTTTTTGAGGTGAATGAAAAAGATGAGAGATGACTTTGGAGAGTCTTAGGGACAAACATCTGACAGATCTCACACTGTATATGGTCATACATGGCAACCAGAGGAAAAAGTCACTTCTCCTGTTTGTCTTTATGGGGAATCTATCTCCCACAGTCACATTTTCCCTTCCTGGATGACAGGTAAAAGGCAAACAAAAGTAGAAAAAAATAGGAAGGAAGAAATCTCAACAGGGCATTTATCTTTTAGAAGCTTGGTAGCTGAAACAAGTCGGCAAATGTCTTGCAGAATGAAATTAAAGTAAACTGCTGGCTGGCCAGTGTCCAGTTGCCCAGCTTGGGTTTCCTGGTATGTTAGCTGTGTTAAGCAAAAGCTGGATGTAAAACCAATTTGCCTGCCAAACATGAACTAAGAATTGCTACACACAGTATAGGTTCCTTGACAGGACAGAGTTTGGAAATGGATAACAAGATGGTAAGGAGGAGGCTGGACATCTTATATATTCAGCAGACAAGATGGAAGGGCAGTGCAGCAAATCCACTTGGCTTGGGATCCAGAGTCTACTACTCAGGAGGAGGACAAGCTAGATATGGTGTGGCAAATGTGGTGAGGCAGTGACTTCAGAAGGCAGTGAGAGATTTCATCAGAATTAGTGACAGACTCATGACAATCAGACTCCAGATTAATGATAGGGAAGTATTCATAATCTATTGTCTATGCATATTCCCCACAGCAGGGTTGCGATAGTGAGGAAAAGAGTGCATTCAAACAGCAGTTGTAGGACCTACTAGACAAAGCAGGCCAACATGAATTGGTGCCGATAATGGGTGACCTAAATGCACAGATAAGGAGAGACAGAACTGGATATGAGGACTGCTTGGGTTCATATGGGTGCGGCAAAAGGAATAAAGAAGGGCAGTCCTTTCTAGACTTTTGTCTGGCAAATGGCTTGATAGTGGCCAACACATGGTTCAGAAAGAGAGACAGTCAAAAGATTGCATACAAGAGTGGCCAACACGCAACTCAGAATTCATCCTAGTAAGGAAAGAGCATTGAGGTAAAATCAGTGATTGCAATGTCATCCCCAGTGAAACAGTTGGCCCTCAGCATAAACCACTGGTTCCCACATTCAACTGCAAGCAGTGGTCATAGAAGGCTCTAAGGCCAACAGAGACCAGACTGAAGATCTGGAAGTTGACTGGAGAGAAAGCACAACAGTTCAAAGAATTACTCATGGCTTTAGCACTTCAAGAAGAAGATAAAATAGGTGCAGTTGAAGAAGAATAGCAGCACCTCAAAACAGCATGTGTGAGGACTAACTAGATATGTGGCCAAGCCAGGTATGGAAATAAGGTACATAAGGAAAGCTGGTGGTAGAATGCAGAAATGCAGGAAGTCATCAAAAGAAAGAAGGGGTGGGGGTACAGGAAAAAGTGGGAGATAGAAAAGATGAACCAGGCAAGGAAGGAACACTGGTTGGCTAACAGATATGGTAAGAAAGGAGTTTCAATAGCAAAGAACAAAGCATCAGAGGCACTCTACCAGCTTCTGGAAAGTGAGTAAGTATGTGGCATAAAGAAACTGTATCAGGTTGCAAGGCAAAGACAGAAAGATATAGAAGATAGTCAGATACCATTCATAATGGATGCCAGCAACAACCTGCTCACCAGTCCACAGGACATCAAAGGCAGATGGAAACAATAGTTCCGGCAGCTTCTGAATGAAGAATATTCCACAGAAGCTGTACTGCCCCAGACACAGCTTATGATGAGAGAAGACAAGGAGCCCACCATTGAAGTAGTAAGAACAGCACTAAGGAAAATAAAGTCAGAGAAAGTAGTAGGCTCAGATGAGGTCACAGCAGATATGATAAAGATGCTGGATTAGATGAGGAGAAATGGCTCCTGAGGGTACTCATAGCAGTGTGGAGAGAAAGGCGTATCCCAGATGAATGGACAATAAGCATACTATTAGTGTCAGTGTTGAAGAACAAGGGGACATTAACAACTGTGAGCAGTACAGAGGTATCAGAATCTTGTTACATTGCATGAAAGTTCTGGAGAGGGTGATTGATAAATGAATAGGCAGAGTAGTAGAAGGTAAGATGGGAGATGAGCAGTTCAGATTCAGATAATGAAGTAGCACAATTGACCCAATGTTTGTAGTGAGACAGATAACTGAGAAAAGGTAGAGATTAGGAAAGAATCCAACTGGGCATTCCTAGACTTGGAGAAAGCATATGACAAGATCCCAAGAAAGCTGATTTGGGCAGTCCTGTTGCAGTTTGAAGTCCCAGAAATATTGGTAGACAGTGTAAGCTATGTACAAGAACCCAATGACTCAAGTACAAACAGTGTTCATCAGTACCATAGCCAGGGTAAGGTGATAGGGGCAACAGCCCCAGGTATAAACGGTTGGGGGATGTGATCAGCTGATCCTGATCACTTTCACTTTTTAATGTAATGCCAGCTTTTAAACGCTGGTATAACATTTATGGTCAAACCTGAGGGCTGTAGTGCTCTGTGTGTGGTCTAAACTGTAGCAACTGCTTCCTGCACTGTAGCAAACAGTTTGCTACAGTTTAAAAGTAAAAAAAAAAAAAAACTAAAACCTGAGTGATGTGGGTCTCCATACAGGCAGGGTATAAACTGTAGCAACTATTCGCTCATTTGTAGCAAGCAGTTTGCTATAATTTAAAAATATGTTTTGTTTGTTTTAAAGTAAAACAGCTTCATGAATCTGTGAGGAGTGGTTGAGGAGAAGGGAAATCTGAATGAAGAGGTCAAAGCTCGAATAAGAGGAGCTGTGGCCAACTGGCACATAGTATCAGGTGTAGTCTATGACAGAAGAATGCCAAAGAAGTTCAAAAGTAATATGTATAAAACAGTGGTGCAATCAGTACTACTGTATAGTACAGAAACCTGAGCAGAAATGGCAGAGAAACTGAGGAAGCTAGAGGTGATGAAGGTGAAGTACCTGAGACAGGTGGTAGGATGCACACTGTGGGACAGACGAAGAAATGAGGACATAAGAGCAGAAGTCAAAGTAGCTCCAATTGAAGAAAAGGTCAAACAGAATAGATTACAGTGGTTTGGACATGTGCAGAAAAGCAGGAGACTATCTAGTAAAGAAGATTTGGAACATACAGGAAGAATGAAAGAGGAAACCAGGGTGTCCAACAAAGAGGTGGATGGATTGCGTTAGAGAAGATCTGCGACAGTAAGGCATGAGTGGCAAAGAAGGCATGAGAGTGGCACTGAAATGAGACAGATGGCAATACTTGACATGGCACCTGGACCCCATGTAGAAAAAAAAGGGGAGTTGATGATGATGATGAATGAATATGGTAACTCTTAGACAATACTGTACAAACTCACACAGCAGGTCAGCCCAGAGGTGTAGCCAAGAAGGGTTTATATTAGAACATTGAGGTTTCAAAACTTCAAATTATCTAATATCGAACCCTATTCAGCGAAAGCTGAAAACATCGAACATACAGAACAGCAAATTTTTTACTAGGGAAAAAAATCGCTGTTCCAAAACACATACACACAACACAAGCACACCAAACAAACAGCAATCCACACACATACACCTAAAATCTTACACCTAACCCTACACTAAACTATACACATAGCACTAACTATCCACTTACCTTAACCCAAACCCTAACCCTAAGGTCCGTCACTATTGCACACTCACCTCACCCGCACCCTAACCCTAACTTAACTACCCCGCCCTAACCCTCACGTCCACACAATCGCACACATACCTAACCCGTGCCCTAACCCTAACTCACCTAACCCACCCTAACCCTCACATCCACACAACTGCACACATACCTAACCTGCACCCTAACCATAACTAACCTTACCCGCACTCAATCGCACACTTACCTGAACCTGACCTGTAACTTTCCACCACAGCACTGAAAATACTGAAGCAAATGAAATGGACAACCAAATTATTTCCCTAGGAAAGAATTTGGTTTTCTGTTGCTTCGATATTATCAGCTTTCGCTGAATAGGGTTCAATATTAGAATATTTGAAGTTTTGAAACTTTGATGTTCTAATATAAACCCACAAAGAACACACAGGAGAATATTAAACTGATTTATTAAAACACATAGAAGGATTAAGGGCTTTCATTAAAAAACTTCTTCAGAATCAATGTACAACACCAAATACCATCCTTAAGTACCTTCCCCCCTTAATCACATATCCAATAAAATCTCACCATTAATGAATATACTGAATTCAACACTTTGTGATTTAAAAAGAAACACACATTTGTATATGTAAACATATATAAATATATACACCCATTCACAGGCTAATACACATATACTAAAATAATACTATGTTTCAAGTTATACAATATAAGATTTGAGATTTAAAATGCTGAAAATAGAAAGACCCTCATTCAAACCGGGGGGGGGGTTGGCATTCAATCTAGTCTGCCAACATAACTCCTAGACAATATTTTAGAAATGGAGGAATAAATGCAAATGCCCACTGTGACGTCACTTGTCTGGGCCAGTGATCATGGAGCCTCAATCCTCACCACTGACACCTGTGGGGATTGTTCGCTGTGTGAAAAATAGGCACACACAGTATTTTCAGACACAGCCCTTTCCTCCAAGTACAATTTCCCTTAAGAGCACACAGAGAATGAACAATCCAGTCTTGGGGCTGGGCTTTCTCTTCAGGCCCCAAATAAGACTCCCTACTGACCACTATAGAGCTGAGTCCTTAGCTGGGTGTTGCAAGCCAAGTCCTCCACCACCCTATCTATGAAATCAGTTCTCTCACTGTCCCTGTTCAAAGTAGCTGTCACACACACTCTCTCCGAGATTCAATTTTCACACACACACACCTGGGAAAGGCTGGAACAGCTTACTCATTCTGCCACCTCCACTCAGACTGTAAGGTAGATTTCCAGTTACCAGAACACCAGAAGCCAGCTACTTTAAGGGTCTTACTTGGGTACCCAATTACACTTAGTAAAATTAATACTTATACAAATGGTAGTGTTTAACCAAGCAGCAATACTTTCAGGAACGTGGAGCCACAGTGCCACTAAATAAATCCAAGTACTCTCAAAGGTTGAACATTTTCTAAAAGACCTGCCACAGTATTCAAATACAATTCCAGTGCTTGCTACAGAATGACATCACATCTGGTCACCTGACTCTGTGGTTCCCACACTACCCTCTTACTAGATACTGAGCCAGGATCTGGCACTGATTTGTCACAATACACACATAGAACTTTAGCTAAGCTTTTTACAGCATCTGGAGACTATATAACAATTCCAACACTTCCACCCTTCCTGCAGAAAATAACAGGTCACTCTCTGGCACCCCAGGGTAGCAATTATTTCACCACTAAGAACAATAGAGCAGAATCCCACCTCAAGCTTTTCACAAACATTGTATCTCTGGCTGCATTCAGACCTGTGAGATAAAATCTTTATGGCCTAAACCAAATCATTCCATTTCAGGCTATGTTTCTTAAGGTTAGCTGGGCTAAGCTTAACCCCTTCCCTTCCAGTATAGGATTATAAGATCATAGGAAGTTACTAGGCTAATGACCCTAGGGCCCATGCAAGCCTAGCCAAGTTAATCCTTGTTTGCAAGAGTGTCTTATAAGTAGACACTGAATCAGCACCTATTACCCCTAAGAGGGATACAGGGGGTGAATTTACATTTTCACATCCAATCATCCAAATTAAGCTTAAAAAGTGTCCTCTATTAAAATATGTACATTTCATCAGTTACAACAATACAGTCTGACATACATATATATATTTCTTTTCTATCCAGCAGGATGCACTGTTGATGCTTTTTTAAGACAATCAACTTTATAAATACATTTTTAACACAAGCATCTGTACAAATCAGTTTGATATTCAAATGACATATGATTCTTTATAAAACTCCAGCTAGCTATGCTGGTATATGCTACAAATGCACTGCCCTATGCCTCCTGGCACAGCTGACACTACCTCACAGTAACCCATACCCTGTCTTGACAGCCCATTTGCATAGGCATTGCTGATCCCACTATGGTGCTGCACTGTCATAACATATGCCTGCAACCCTAGGCTCCACCTTAATAACTTGGCATTTTTGCTGGCTGGCTTGATGTAGCCATGTTAAGGGACTGTGGTCTGCAACCACAGTGAATTTCCTTTCATGCAGATAGGGCTGAAGTGTTTGCAGTGCCCATACTATGCCTGGACATTCTTTTTCTACAGCTGTATAATATTCCTCCCTGGTTTGGAGTCTATGGCTGAGATATACAATAGGGTGCTCTTCTCCCTCTGAGGAAACATGGCTGAGTACAGCTCCCACCACATGAATTGAAGCATCCACCTGCACAACAAATTTTTTGCTGTAATCTTGACTAGCTAGCAGAGGGAGTCCTCCCAAAGCCTCCTTAAGCTTTTGGAATGCCTGCTTGCAGGCTGTGGCCCACGCAACCGTATCTGACCTTATAAACAAAACAACGGACTAGCAGCGTATTATAAAACAAATAAAATGAAAAAACGCTACTCAGGAATCACAAACCAAAATTTATTACATCCAAAAACACATCAGTTTAAGTGCTTTCATTCACTTTGGTAAGGAACTTCTTCAGAAACTGAGTAAAACCCCTTTGGTAAGGAACTTCTTCCGAAACTGAATAAAACCCTTTGGTAAGGAACTTCTTCAGAAAATGAGTAAAGACGTTCCTTACCAAAGTGAATGAAAGCGCTTAAACTGATATATTTTTGTATGTAATAAATTCTGGTTCATGATTCCTGAGTAGCGTTTTTTCTTTTAACCTTATCTGACCTGTTTTTCCTCATCAGTTCTGTGAGGGGACCAGCTATTGTACTATAATTGGGAATGAACTTTCCATAGTACCCCGCTGTCCCCAAGAATGACCTCATCTGCTTTTTGGTAACAGAGACAGGCTATGCCTGAACAGCTTTCACTTTGGCAGGTTCTGGCCTGATCTTACAACTCCCCACTCTATGTCCCAGGTAGGGGACCTCTGCCATACCTACCTGTCACTTACTGAATGTAATGGTCAATCCTGCCCTTTATGGTCTGCCCAGGACCTCCTTGACCTGCTGAAGGTGCTATTGCCAGAAATGGCTGTAGCTGGCAATATCATCCAGGTAAGCAAGGGCATAATCTCATACCCCTGCTAGGATATGATCTACCAGCCTCTGGAAGATTGCTGGGGCATTTTTCATCCTACAGGGCATCTTCATGAGCTCATATAATCCAAAAGGAGTCATAAAGGCTGGCCTCTCTCTAGTAGTGGGAGTCAAGGGCGCCTACCAGTAGCCCTTGGTCAGATCAATAGTGGTCAGATACTTAGTCCCACCCAGCTGCTATATCTGTCCTAGGCATTCTGTAAGCATCTGACTCTGTGTGACTATTTAGCTTTCTGTAGTCCACACAGAACCTTGTTCTGCCATCCTTTTTTGGTACCAGGACCAGTGGGGAGGTCCAAGGATGGCTGGACTCCTGGATTACTCCCAGTTCCAACATTTCCTGTATTTCCTCCCTCAGAGTATGTCTGACTCACTCAGGCACCCTGTAAGGGGCCTGCTTGATAGCTGACTGGGGTCCTGTATCCACATGGTGCTACACCAGGTGGGTGCACCCAAGTTTCCTAGTGAACATGTCCTGAAACTCCTGTAACACTGCTTGAATTTCTTGAACCTGGGTAGGGGATAGCCACCAGGACATTGCTACCCTTTCCACTGAGGTGTCAGTCCAAGCCTCATTAAGGAGGTCAGTCATCAGATACCCCTCAGACTCCTTCTACCATCCACTTCAAATACTCAGCACAATGGCCTCCCTATCATGGTAAAGCTTCATCATGTTAACATGGTACATTGTGTGCCCCTGCTTCCTGCCTAGCAGTTTTACCATGTAGTTAACATCACTGATCTTCCTTACCACTTTGATGGGTCTTTCTCAAGCTGCCTGCAGCTTATTTTGTCTAACAGGAATGACCAACATAACCTGCTGTCTCACAGCATACTTTTGGGCTCGAGCATTCCTGTCATACCAAACCTTTTTCTGCTGTTGGGCTCCTGCCCGGTTCTCTTGGGCCAAGACCATCAGCTCCCTAAGCCTTGTGGGATTTACACTTATCCTTCCACTCATCACAAATCAAATCGAAGGGTCCCTTCACCCTATGCCCATACAGAAACACAAAGGGTGAAAAAAAATGTTGATTCCTGGGGTATCTCTCTGTATGCAAACAGCAGATGGGGCAAATATTTGTCCCACTCTCTCTTAAACTGGTCTGCAAATGCCCATAGCATGGTCTTTAGTGTACAGTTTATGCTCTCTGCAAAACCATTAGCTTGGAGATGGTAGAAGGTAGTCTTTAGGTGCTTCACCCCACAATGCTCCCAAAGACAAGCCAGCAGGTCTGACATGAAACTGGCACCTCTGTCAGTATTTCTCTCTGAAAACCTACCCTGCTGAAAATCTAACAAAACATTTGCCACCTTCTCTACCTTGATGGAAGACAGAGCCACCACTTCAGGGTATCAAGTAGGATAATCTACTACCACTAGAATATCGTTCTTCCTTGTGGAACTTGGGGTACTCAGAGCCCCACAATATCCATAGCTACCCTCTACAACAGCTCCTCAATTACAGGCAAAGCACTAAAGGAGCTTTGAGCTTGTCTCCTGCCTTGCCTACTTTTTGGCACTGCTCACAGGTTCTGCAGTACCTTGTTACATCCCTTGCAATCTCAGGCCAATAAAAGTTTTGCATAATACGTCTTTTGGTATGCTTTATGTCCATATGACCTGTAAAAAGAATGTCATGGTTTATGGCTAGAAGTGCCAGCTGGTAGACTCTGGGCACTACCAACTGCTGTATTACCTCATCCTCTAGCCCTCCCTCAGGGGCCCATTCTATATACAGTAATCCATTGTTTCAGTATACAGACTCCCTTTTTCCTTGAGAATCTGGTGCCTCCTTAGCTACCTCCCTCAAGCTTCATAATGTAGGTTGTGAGAGCTGAGCCTATCTCAACTCTACATTTGTGACCTTCCCAGCTCCCCTTCCACAGGACGTCTGGTATCTTCTAACAGTGGTGCTTCACTGTCAGCCTGGGTACTACCACTCACCTCTGCCCTTGCAGTCATCCTCTCCAAAGGAACATCAGTACCTATCAGCAGCTGTAGCTCATTTTCAGGCTCACTGCTTCAGGGTAGCTTCCTTCCTGAAATAGCCACATCAACAGCCCCGGCTTCAGGTGTGGGTTTTGTCTGGGTATCCCGAGGATACCAGACCCACATGCCTTTCTCCAAGCCTGACTGGGTGCAACTGCATGCACACAAGGTACTGCATTACCAAAATCATTCCCTATCAAGACATCTGCAGGGATATCTTCAAACACACCTACTGGCTTGTTTCTTTTTCATCCACCCAGTCAAGGTGAACCCTGGCCAAAGGTATTTGGAATGGGGTCCCTACTAAAGCGCTGGCTGGAGTGGACTGTCCAAGCAAGTACTGCTTCTCTTTAACCACCGTGGGCTTCACAATTGGTTATGTTGGAGGCTGCATCTCTCTTGGCAGTGGCCTGTTTCCATCCACTAAGCTAGGATACAAACTCCGGTGATAATTTGGTACCCCTGTTTTCTCCATAGGTTCATAGATGTGTACTAAGCTAATGGCCCTGGACCCTTTACAAGCCTAGCCCAAAAAAAATTGCCCAGGCACTGTGCCACCCAATGTTAGTTCACAGTGCCCCTATCCAGTAGGGCAACTGGAATAATCCCTCGAGTGAACTTATTTGTTACCTATCCACTCATCAAGATTTCTCTTGAAGAGGGCTAGTGAGGTGCTCTGCTTGACATTACTGGAAAGCTTATTCCAGAGTATGGGCAGTTTTTGGGAGATGAACCTGTCCTTCCAGCATGTGCTATTAATTGTGGTAATGAGGTTGTGATCTCTGGAGCATGTGGTACGGGGGGATTGTGATTTCTTTAGGTGTAGCATTTTAAGTAGGGCTGGGTTGGACATGGCTTTGTAAGTTAAGCAGAGATCACCTCTAAGTAGGCAAGACTGAGAATAGCTGAAGATTTTTAATGTCCATGTAGGACATGTGTTTAAGGCCTAGGATCGTTTTTGTGAGGTAATTTTGTGGCCTCTCTAGCTGATATAGGTGTTTAGTCAGGTACATGCCAAATGGGGCATTATATTCGATGACTGGTCTAATGAGGGATGAGTAGAGAGGGATGATGACCTCTTTCTTCCTGGATATGAAACCTTTGGTTATAAGATGTGCCATGTAGAAGGGCTTTCTGACCACAGTGGCAATGTGGTGGTCGAAGGTGAAGTGGCTGACAACCTGGGTGCTCAGATCTCTTCTCAATGTTCACAGGTCTCCCATCAATGTGCTAATTCGTGGAAACTGAGTTTTTTCCAAAGGGGATGATAACACGTTTTTTGGCGTTAAGTTTCAGGCCATGGTTCTGACACAAGTCATTGGTCTCAGAGAGGCCCTTTTCTAGGATGTCTGCATCACTTGGGGAGTTGAAAATGACTCCTAGCTTGCAGTCATCAGTGAACTTGGTCAGCCAGAGTCCTTCTGTGTTGGCCTAGACTTCCGAGAAGTAGATGTCAAACAGGAGAGGGCCCAGGACTAAGCCCTGTGGGACTCCACTCGTGACTGGTTGACAGTCTGACTTGGAATCCACAACATTCACTCTGTGGGTCCTGTCTGTGAGCCAAATTGCAACCCACCTAGTGATGTAAGGATTGATACCTGGTTTGGTGAGTTTATCAGTGATACCTGAGTGGGGAATAGTATCAAAGGCCTTGGTCAGGACAAGGTAGGCTGTATGCACTGCCTTATCCTCATCCACAGCCTTGGTGACTGCCTCGAAGAAGTCAACCAGGTTCAGCAGGCAGGATCTCCCCTTGACAAAACCAAACTGCGTGGAGTCAAGAGTTTCGAGCTTGCCTATATCTTTGTTAAGTAGGTCCATGATGATGTGCTCCATAGCTTTGCATACCAGACTCATCAGGCTAATGGGGCAATAGTTCCTAGGGTCTGTAGTTGCTCCTGCTTTATAGAGCCGGATGATTGTAGCCGTGCACCAGTCATTGGGGACATAGCCTGAGGTAAGGCTGTGAGTGAACAGGCACACAGATGTGGTGCCAGTTCATTTTGTAGCTCACATAGGATGCAGCCAGGGATATTATCAGGTCCCATGGATGCTGTATTCTTGGCTTTGGACAATGCAGCTTTTACCTGTTCTGCAGAAATGGTGGGTACCAGGCTTTCTTCTGGTACTGTGATAGGGCCCTGGGGGGGGGGGGTAAAGTTGACACTGAATCTGTCGGCTAGTATGTTGGCTATATCTTTTGGGACAGTATAGGAGGTGCCATTCTGAAATAACTCAGAGCAAATCTGGGCATTGCCCTATAGGTTTTTGATATAGCTATAGAAGGCTTTGTGGTTGTTTTTGGTGTCAGCTGCAATTCTGCCTTCATAGCTGGTTTTAGAGAATTTGATAAGGGATCTCAGCTTTTTTGTTGAGACTGATAAGGGAAGTTTTCCAGTCTTGTGGCTTCCTTTTTTTCTGCAACAGTTTCTTCCTTCTGTTGTAGAGTTTATTGATGGCTGGGGCCCACCAGATTGGCTTCCTTTTTTTGGAGGAGAGTGTCTTAGTTCTATTTGGTATGGCAAGGTCCATGCATTTGTGTACATGCTTGTACAGTGCATCGGTGTATGATTCAGCAGTCATACAGCTATTTTCCATTGGCATAGGTGCCAAGAAGTTAGCCACCTCTGTTTTTAGGAGCCCAAAGTTGGCTTTAGAAAAGTATTTTAGGGTGGTCACCTTAGTGTGGGGTGTAGGTGAGATGATGATTTCCATGGTGATCAGTTTGTGGTCAGATTTAACCAGGGAGGAATTGACTACAGGTGTGGAGCAATGGTCTCCCATGTTGGTGATAACCAGGTCAAGGATGTTGCTTTCTCTAGTGGGAGTAAGAATGAGCTGGTCCAGGGCATTGGAACTAATAAATTCCAGAAAGCGTTGGGCCTGTACATTGGTACTTGAATAGTTTTCCTAGTTGATGGAGGGGTAGTTGAAGTCACTCAGTATGAGAGTATTGTGCTGGATCTTGATAGATTCCAGGGTGCTTAGGAAGTTGATGTCAGAGTCTAGGGACATATTTGGGGTTCTGTAGCAGGCTATGACTTGTATTGCCATCTTACCCAGTGTTAGTTGCACCTGAAGTAACTCGGATACATTATGCTGGGCTACCAGTCTAGAAGTGTGCATATCCTTTAAGAATATGGAGACACCACCAACATTGGAGCTTCTGGCTATATTCTCGGGCCAAACAGTATGGAATAAGTTGTAGCATGAGCGCGCAGGGATGCTTTCTGCCTCTTTAAACCAGGTCTCTGTTACAGCACAGATGTCAACATTCTCCATTTTGAGAAGAGTTTCGAGCATGAAAATAAGTGCTTAGCTCAGCAGTATAATCACATACACTTTCATCTGCCCTACATCTATGCTCACACTTTTTTTTCCTGTAAGCTTTAGGTGTTAACTTAAAACATTCCAATAAACATTGTTAAACCTTGTCATAATTTGAACATTCAGTATCAGACAATTTAGAAACAGCAGTTACAGCTTTACCATGGTCACCTTTTGTATACTGTGGAAGAAATTTACCAACCTTTGTTGCTTCTGGGGTTCGGTTATTCCCTTTCCCATTATCTTCATGTTCCTGTCGAAGAGTCAGTATGTCCCTCTCATGTTGACACGTTTTCCTCATTTTCTTTGGCCTCCAAACACTGCAGTCTCTCTATCAATTCTAATTCCATATGTTTTACCTCCAGTGTCTTTAACTCCAGATGGGTTTTTAAGTCCTCTGAGGAAAAGGTGAACTGTCCTGTTTCTGAGGGCTGCACATCCCCATCACTAGACTGGTTATCTTCCTGGTTGCTGATCAGTGCTGCAGCTGCAGCTAAGGATGAAATAATTTCTTCTTTAGTCAGGTTGGCATGCACCAGTCCTTTGGATTTGCACACCTTAGCCAACTGTTTCACTGTTAGCTTACCATAATCTTCTGTTGGCATCTTTGCCTGGTTTCCTTGACTAAACTAAACTAAACTAAAAAAAAATGTATATATATATATATATATATATATATATATATATATATATATATATATATATATAAAACTGTTGTGAAAAATGAAACTCTGTATGTCTACCTTGTGGCTGTTGAGAGTACACACACCTTTAATGACAACTGCTTACAGGCTACAAAAGTTCAGTTAATATCCATGCCACTGATCACCAATATTTGATGTCCATCCTCTGGGCCAATGATCAAGATGCCTCAATTCTCACCACCAACACCAATGGGGAACATTCACTGGGAGAAAAATAGACACACACAGTATTTTCAGACATAGCCCTCTGCACCAAGTATAATTTCCCTTAAGAGCACACAGAGAATGCACACTCCAATCCTGGGGCTGACCTTTCTCTCCAGACCCCAAATAAGACTCTCCACTGGCCACTATAGAGCTGAGTCCTTAGGTGGGTGTACCAAGCCAAGTTACACACCACCCTGTCTGTGAAATAAGAGCTCTCAGTGTCCCTGTTCAAAGTAGCTGTCACACATACCCTCTTTGAGATTCGATTTTCACACACTCTCACCAACCTGGGAAAGGCAGGTACAGCTTACCCACTCTGCCTCCTCCACCCAGACTATAAGGTAGATTTGCTTTTACCATTACACCTGAAGCCAGCTACTTTAAGGCTTTTACCAGGATACCCAATTACACTTAGTAAACTTAATGCTTATACAAATGGTAGTGTTTAACCAAGCAGCAAGACTTTCAGGAATCTGGAGCCACAGTGCCATTAAATAAATGCAAGTACTCTCAAAGGTTAAATATTTTCTAAGAGACCAGCTACAATGAAAGATTTAGATATATTTAATAATAAATAATAAAAAACATGAAAATACTGAATATCTACAATAAACACCAGAGTTTCAATCACAGGAAATATAAAAAATGCAGATGGAAAGACTCAGACATATATAGAAAAAAAAACAACATTTAGCCAATGTCACATATTTTCTAAATGACTGAAGTGTTACTGTCCCCTATTTACTTACTAAAACAAGGCAAAATGAAAGTGGATGAGCGTCTTGTCAGGTCCAAAAACAGTGCACACCTCACATCTCTCACTAGTATTCAAATACAGTTTCAGTGCTGGCTACAGAATAACATCACATCTGGTCACCTGACTCTATGTTTCCCACATTACCCAGGATCTGGCACTGATGGTTCACAATACATACATAGAACTTTAGCTAAGGTTTATTACAGCATCTGGAAACTATAAAACAACTCCAACACGTCCACCCTTCCTGCAGAAACAAACAAGTCATATTCTGGCACCGCAGGATAGCAATTAGTTCATCACTAAGGACAATAGTGCAGGATCCCAGCCCAGGTTTTTCACAGACATTGTGTCTCTGGCTGCATTCAGACCTGTGAGATATAATCTTTATGGCTTAAACCAAGTTATTTAATTTCAGGCTATTTTTCTTAAGGTTCGCTGGGCTGAGCTTAACCCCTTCCCTTCCAGTATTCTCTGTTAAAATATATAACTTTTCCTCAGTTACATCAATACAGTCTGACATACATGTATATTTCTTTTCTGTCCAGTAGGGCTCACTGCTGATACATTTTTAACACAAACAACTTTACAAATACATTTCTAACACAAGCACCTGTACAAATCAATTTGATTTTTCAAATGACATAATTCTTTACAAAACTCCAGCTTGCTATGCTGGCATATGTTACACATGTACTCCCCTTCTCCCCTGGCACAGCTGGCACTTCCTCACATCATCACACCCACAGTCAAAATATCTCCAACAGTGTAGACAACTGTGAAGAGACTGCTTCAAAAGAAGCCATAAGAGCTAATACATTTAAAAAATAAATATCAATAAATAATCAGCAAGTATAAAAACATCAGACTATATCTGCATCACTCTCTATATATCTATTTGTATATTCTACATAGTTATTATTTACCATTTTATATTGTGTATATATATATATATATATATATATATATATATATATATATTGCTAGCTTTTAATTAATATTTAACCCTAGTCACATTATTTTATGCAACTCGTAACTGCATTGTCTTAAATGTACTTGAAGGATGTGTGAACATTTTTATGTGAAAACAAGTATTTCTTTTTTATTTATTTTTATGTTTATTAAATGAAATGAATTTATTAAAATTATTATTTTTAAGGCAGTATTTTATCTGGCTTCATTTGCAGAGGTTTTCTCTGAATATGGGAAATAAATGTCAGAAAATTGGATCATACTATAAAATTTATGTTTGAAAAATGGATCTACTTTTAAATTGCAAAACCCACAACACTGAACTTTATTTTCCAGAGACGAAAATAAGGAATACTGAACATCCTGAAGGGCCGATTTTTCCAGGGAGGTAAACACTTGCCCAGCATGGGGAAGTATGCCCTTCTCTCTACTGTAGTGCGATCCTGGAGTTGGTATATATATATAGTTGGGGGGATGGCAGGGTGCAGCCCTCACAATGAGGGGGTGTGGGGTACATCGGTGGGTTTTACATAGTCCAGTGTGGTTATGTTAAGTTTTGGGCAAGTGTTTACTTACCCTGAGAAAAATCAGCTGTTCAGGATTTTCAGTATTTGTTATTTTCGTTTCAGGAACATAATATTCGGTGTTGTGGATTTCGTGATTTAAAAGTAGATCCATGGGTAAACATATCCCTTTCTAATTTGTCTCGGATAATCAAGGAGTTTTTGAATGGAAAGTATGTGTAGGATTTGGAATATTAGTGAAGCTATGATTTCTGCTTAAGAAATCATGAATATTTTGACTTGGACAATATTTTAAAAGCAGATTATGAAGCTTTATTTTGTGTGTAAATAAGTAGTGCAACTACTGAA
Source organism: Protopterus annectens (assembly GCF_019279795.1). NCBI lineage: Eukaryota > Metazoa > Chordata > Ceratodontiformes > Protopteridae > Protopterus > Protopterus annectens. The sequence continues at coordinate 659,242,117 of NC_056748.1, forward strand.
CAATTTCTGTGTGACTTTTTCTGGAATGTTTCTTGCAGTCCAGACCAACTAAATATAGCTTTCTGAATACAATGTGACAAAAAAGTAAATTAACATAACTTTCTAAGTACAATTTGACTAAAAAGTAAAGGTAAAATAGTCTTGGGCATTCTGTAGAAAAAATGACTTTCCTGGTTATGACTGATGTTTTGAACAACTTTCCATATTATCTGTAACTGCATCTTGTGACACAAACTACTGACTGGTAATTATTTGTAATATGTTTATTTAATGTAAAATCCAGACTTCTGTTTAAAAATAATGGACAGTACATGTTACACAATGTAGACTAGAACTACGATTCTTTTAAACTTTGTCCCATGCATGGTAGCTGGTTGTTCTCAAAGCAGACAGGAGGATTATCCTGTTTAGCTGTTCACATGTTGTACTTTGAGATTACAAAATGTGAGTTGAGTGGTCTAGAGTATAATTATGATGTATGTCACTTAAAGGCAATCTTTAAAGTAGAATATATCCTTGCTGTACGGACCTCCCAGTTATGCAAGTGTCCATTTACAAAAGAAATGTGAACATAAAACTGTAAAAAATGTTAATGATGTTATTCTTAAATAATACAATATTAGGACAGAAAGTACTCAGCATTATATTTTTAAGAAGTATTCTGTCTCAAGGTGTTTTACTCTGAGATTCCTTGCAATTATAATTTAATACATAAGCTTGCTTATCCTGCATCCAAGAAACAATGGGAGGTTTTTTTAAAACAATAACTAATCTGGTGTAATGATTACATATATTTTGGCTGGCAATGTAAAATAGGTTAAGACACTGACTAGCACATGGACTAAATTTTATTGACAAAAGTTTGAGTCATAGAACATTTGCTCACATAATGTCTGATTCTCAGAAAGTCTATTAAGTAAGCCAATGCTTCCTGATCTGTTATGATAGGAGAAGTTTTCTACTAGTGTGTCTTTCCCTGTAAAAAGAAAAAAAAATGAAAGGCTTGTGTCTCATATACTGTAAATCTGTTTCTACACATTCTTTAATGCACTTTATCTGCATATTAACTTAATAAAAAAGAAAATATGTATTATCTTCTGAGTATGAAAATAAATCTGAAGTAAAATCACATTAGTTTAATGAAACCATGAACAGACATAACTAGATCTTGGCTAACAACTCAATTGTGGAAAACTCAAATGTAAAATTGCAGTTGTGTTTATGTTGGCTATATAGTTTAAATATTGCTCTAATCTACTGAAAAATTTAATAGAACAACAGGTTTTGTATCGACATACATTTTCTGAACAATAAAAACTTATGGAACTCTAATATCTGGCATTATTGACTGATTGTATTCCTCGCTGATTTTTCAGAAAATCAAAAATTATATGAGGGACAGGGGAAAAGAATGAAGCAAAATCAGGGATAGTTAAGAGGTACACCAGACAACAACAAAGGGTGCTTCTGGGAGAAGATTTAAAACTTTTTTTAACACATTTAAAACTGTTAGATACTTCATTCTACCGCAATTTCTGTTTGTAACTGTGGCAGAGGGAAGTTCTAACAGCTTTTAGAAGATCATTTATTTTCTGCCACTGTTCTTTGTCAGCTGACACTGTGCACTGAGACCTGATATTAACAGCCTTTATGGTGCCGTTAACAAGCTTTCACCAAATGCTGTTAAGACCTGTTTTTCTGCTTAACAAGTTTATCTTGTTCCTGATTTCATAGAATAATCACAGTACTCAATTAATTGCAACAGTTTTATATCAACAATATATTTTTACAGAAAATTGATAGCACAAGTATTTTGTACAATGTATGTTTGCCATTGAAATTGGCAATTAAAATAGTTAAGCATAGACCTCACCATTTCTTGGAGAATTGTTTTTTTCTTTACCATGGTAAAGTCTTCAGGCTATATCTTCTTAGATACTAAATGCACAGTCAGTTTTAGACAAGGTTAGAACCAGGGCATGGGGTGAAAATGCACCCCCCGCACACAGCCTGAGTCAAATTATCCATATACAATTGGGCTTTAGGTGCTGCAGGATCTTCAAAATCTTTGAAGGTTCTGTGCTGCATTTTCTGTCTTATTTTTGAAAGTGAATTACTTTGTAACTATTCTGTTTTCACTTCTATTCAGAAGATTAAGTTTACATTCCCCAGTATGTGTCTGTCCAAAGATAACATTGATGGTAATTATGTTTTTTTTTCACAGTCACATTGCAACTGCCAGTTCATGTTAAATATAGTTTGGGCTATAACATACCTCATGTACCTCTATGGGAAAATAGGAGGAATTCCATTTCACCTGAGGAATGTTGTTGGGGTATTGAAATAAACTGCAACAGCTAAGGGAAACCCACGAGGACACAGGGAGGACATACAGACTCAGTACAGAAGAAGCCACAACCAAGAACTGAGCAAAAAGAAATAAGGACTGTGAGGTGCCAATGCCACCAAAGAGAGCCACTTATTGCATACAATACTGATGTTTATGTAGAAAAGTAAAAGGAGTTATTGCCACATTCATGTATTTTTATTCTTTCTTTCTTAACCTGCAGTTTATGTCCAATGGCTCACCCTTTTTCCAGCCTACTGCCTTATCATTCTTCCATCAGACTGGCAGCCTTCTAGTCCATTAGTTGCCCTGTGTAGGTGAGAGTTAGGTGTCAGGGAGAGGGCAGTCTGCTAATCCTGCAGAATGCTCTATTTTGTACCCCATCAGTAGTTTACGTCCTGTACAACTGCTGCTGTTGGGTGATGCATGTTCAGTACCACTCATGCCCCAACAAAGTGGTTTACCATTATGCAGTGTGGGCCCACTAGACTCTTTGCTGTATATAAAATGCCTGCACTTCTGTATGTGTCAAAAATTTGTTTTTGTTTATTGACACAGTGATTGAACTGCATAGAATCAACTCTTCAACAATAGCTTAGGCTGGTAGTAAAGGAACAGAATAAAAGATGTGTGTACATTAAATGAAATAACACAAGTATATCACATGGTAACAGTTTGTACAAAGGTTTTAAGTAAGCATTTCAAGGACTGATTGTCTATATACAGATCAGACATACTATTGTGCTAAGAGCACACAACTTATACAAGTTACAGGGTATATACAATTTCATTAAAGCAATAACTTAGGTAGTAGTTAACATCAGTTAGACCAGAATTGTACAATAGGTGGTGACCAATATCATAAGTAGTAGATATGGGGAAGAAGAGAACATCTGTGCCTTTACCAGGTAGCATATACCTGTATGTAATACAAAAGGTCCACTTTTAAATTTCGAAATACCAAAATCTTGAGTTTTGAGATACCAAACTCAAAACATCGGGATTTTAGTATCTTGAAATTTAAAAGGGAACAAAATAAAAAAAAAGGCAGCTAAAATAATGTTTTTGCAGGGGGGCAAGCCCCCCTGCACCCCTCACACCCCCCTACTACAATATACCAACTCCAAGATCGCACTACAGTGAAGAGAATGGTAATGCTCCAGTTCCACTTACCATTCTCTTCACTGTAGCGCAGTCCCAGAGTTGGTATATTAAAGTAGGGGGGTGGGGGGTGCAGGGGGGCTTGCCCCCCTGCAAAAACATTATTTTACTAGTTTTTTTTTTGTTCACTTTTAAGTTTCAAGATACGAAAATCTCAATGTTTTGAGTTCGGTCTCTCAAAACCCGAGATTTTGGTATTTCAAAATTTAAAAGTGGACCCAATACAAAGCATATTCTTTCAAATGCAATTCAGGTACTCAGTAGTTGCAGATGACTACTGCTTCCTGCAGTTTGACAATAGCTTAGTTTGTTTTATACCACTTCTAGAATGTGTATTTCAGCATATTTGGTATATACTTTATATACTTTTCTTTTTTGTAATATGATTATTCTGTAATGTGTTGGCCCTTTAGTGTACATTCAGATAGAAAAAAGCAACCAAAGATTTTATATATATATATATATATATATATATATATATATATATATATATATACATGACTAACACAACACCTATAATTCTATGTACATGTAACAGCAAACCACAGTTGTAGGCTCATTTACATGTATGACACAGAAAGTGATCAGATGCTGTGTCCCTCTGATGTTTTAGAAGTTGATATACATGTTGCAACAATTGTGAGAGACAGCAAAGTATTTACCAGCTTTAAAAGCTATTTTAGCTTACTGACACTGTTTCATGTAGCCAGCATTGGCTGCTGTTATACTCTAGTGTGAGGCTAGAGTAGGCTAGGGTATATTTTTGACTTGAATGCAGAATTTAATTTTTGACACTTCATACACTATATGTTGATTTATTACAAAATGCAGACAAAAATTATTATTAAATATTCAGGTGCCTAGGATAACTTATTCACTCACTCACTAGATGAAGGTGAAATAATATAAATTTTAACTTAGACTTGATTTATCTCACTTGTAAGCTAATGTAGACCGAACATTAGGGTGAATTATTAGATTTAGATTTGTAAATCAAATTAACTAGCATGCAGGGTGCAATAGAAAAAAAAATGCAAATCATTCATATCTGAAAACACCTCCTTACAATTTTCTGCTGTGGTAATGCAGTAGAGGGTGATATGCAACTGAACTATTTGTTTGGGTATTACGGTTAATGTGCAGGAAGCTCAAAGAGTACCATTTAGGTTTGACTAGGACCAAGGCCTAAACTAAATTAAGACTCATAAATGTGACTTTGATAGACTTCCAAGATGGCTGCACATTGAGTAACAGCGTGACTCCAGCTCTGCCAGTGTGAAAACAGAAACTCAACAGAGACGGCCAGTAGATGTTTGTGTTTATGGGTAAATTTCAATAACTGGCTAGTAAGTGTACTGCTTGGATGTCAGGGAAAAAGAAATACAGAGCACCTGGAAAAAAATCAGCTACAAAAAGTGAGGAAGAAACACTGACTGGGAAAAGTTCAGCAAAAAGCAATACAACTTTCAGACATGACTTCCAGTAGCCTAAAGGAAGATATAAGACAACTGCACACAGACATGGTTAAAATAAACAAAACACTGATGGAGTATATCAACACAAACAACAAAAGGCTGGAAAAAATAGAAGTAGCTTTAAACATATATTCAGATGAGGTGATAAAGCTGCAAAAATCAGAGGTTGAAATGAAGAAAAGGCTGGCTGAATATGAGACTGCTCAGGAAGAGATGTTTCAAAAATTAATAGAATTAAAGGACAGGGCACATAGGGAAAACCTGAGGTTTTCAGCTATATCAGAGAAGCTGGACTGCATTAATTTTATGAAAGCACACATAAGCAACTGGAATGATATTCCACAGCAGGAATTGTTAGTTTAAAGAGCACATCATGTTTATGCTCCAAACCTGGCTGAGACAGCAACCTAGACCTTTAATAGTAAAGATGCAATCCTACCAGCAAATGGAGGTGATTCTGACAAAACTGTGGCAGAAAGACAAAATACTAAAAGTGGGAGATAGCAGAGTGTTTGTGGAGAATGCTTACTCATTGGATACCAGGCAGAAGAGGAATAAATTCATTCCACTAGTCAGGGAATGTTGAAACGCAGGTGTGAGATTCAAACTGCTGTACCCAGCTATCTTCAAAGTATTCTTCCTTGGATGGACAAAATTATTTTTTGATGAAGTACATGCTAAAGAGTAAATACAAAGGTTTGTTCAACAAAAAGTGATCTGTGAAACAGAAGGAGATTCTGCTTCTTCTTCTGGTAACAAAGACCACAGAGAGCCTGTGCCTGTGAAACATTTTCCACAGTTTCAACGGAAAATGTTGGAGAGAACGAAGGGAGCATGACAGTTGTCTAGTAGAACTGAGAGTAAAAAATAAAAAAGTCCCAACACAAACGTGGTTTCAACAATTTAATAGCACAAAACACAGAGATCCCAACAACTGAGCACTTTCACCATAAGAACTGCTTCATCAGAGTAACGTTGGTTGGTACAAACAACGTTTAAATACCCCATCCACTACTTACTGACCAATCCACATTAAATGACATCATAACATAAATTTGAAACAAACAATTAATTATACATGAAATATAAAAACATGCTTGAACCAAGATACAAGATAAAAATGCACTTGCACAATATGCTCAGAGATAAAAAATGTTGTGATGCTGATATACATTGTTGAATATATAAAAAAAAGGAAATTTTATTTAATCACACTTGATTTTGCCTTAAGTGTAGGAAGAATAGTAATACTGTCATTGAGGCCAGGTGGATGCATGGCATTTAGCCTGAGTTGCCACATAGTCTTCACATTTTCCACCTTTAGTTTCAAGTTACCTCCTCTTTCACTACTTTTCACCTTGTCAATGACAAAGAAGATAAACTTTTTGAAATTAGTACAACATGTACTATGCCTATAGAGTGCATTGTGGGTATCTTTGTTTCTGATGGCCCTAACATGTTCAGTAATCCTTTCCTTAAGTCTTCGTACAGTTTTGCCCACATAAAAACTGGTGCAGCTGATATAGGTGGCAACATATACTAACATGTTACTGTTACAGCTGCACCTTCCTGGGCAGCTCAAAGAATGGCTGTAGCCAGGTATGGACACATATGGGCCATCATTGATGTACTTACATACCCTACAGGTCCCACATTTGTACATTCTAGATATAAAAGACTTGCAACTAGAATTCTCCATAATGTCCTTAACATTTCTCCCTTGACTGTAAACTATCCTAGATCTAGGGCCAAGAATTTCCTTGCTTACATCCTTAAGATCAAAATGCCATGCATAGTTGATGGCTGAAACAATATCTTGGGAGAGATGATTATATCTAAGGACCATTGTAGATGAACCATCAGACTACTGTTGGGGTGGTTTTACTGGTAACCCAGCACGAAGAATAGGTTAGTAAAGAGTATCTCTTCTTTAAAAACCTCATGTTTGACCATCAGAATTAATTTTAAGGGGTATCCCCTATCCAAAAACATCCCTACAAGTTGAAACAACTCGCATTTAAAAGTATCAGAGTTGCTCACCAATCTCGACAGTCTGACCATCTGCCCCCTTAATAATTCCCTTTTTCTGGTGATAAGGGTGACAACTGCTAAAATGGAGCATAGAATTCAAAAAGGTTTCCTTCCTGTGGATACCACTTTCAAGAATCCCCCCATCAAAATTCAGATGAAGGTCTAAATAATTTATCTCACACGCATGCCAAAAATTGGTGAACCTGAAAAAAGTAGTGGTGTTGTTTAAAAATTCAAGGAACTTATTGGCCTCCTGTTCAGTCCCTTTCCATAGAATCAGAATATCATCCAAGAATCTGTTGTATAACAGGATCTTGGACATAAATCAAGATGTGAAGATATAATTTACTTCCCAGTATAGAAGTACCAAGTTGGCAAACACGGGGGCACACTTGGCTCCCATGGCCACTCCTGCAATTTGTTGGTAAATTTCCCCTTCGAAGAGCAAAAAATTGTTCTTAAGGACCAATTCCATTAGATCAACCAGCAAGTTAATCCTGTTCTTATTGCAAGTTTTACTATTAACTAAGCTTTCTCTAAAAAAAATCAAGGCCCTCCTTATGGGGTATGGTGGTAAATAAATGTATCATGTCTATAGTAAGAAACGTGAAGGGCTCAGATAAATCAACACCCCTAAGTCTTTCTAAACAATGCCATGAGTCCCTTAAAATATGTTCAGATTCCCCCAAAACTATTTTGGTAAAAGAGTCCACAAAGGCTGCCAATGGCTCAGTTTTAGATACCTTGGCAGCCACAAGAGGGGGTTAGAAGTAGACTTGTGTGTCTTCAGTATGCCGAAAATTACCAGAATAACAGGATGTAGAACCGACAAATACTTGTGTTCTTCCTCATCTAACATACCCGGAAATAGTTCATCTAACAAAAATAAATCAATTTTCGAATGGGCCCTGTTAACCTCATTGATAATGGCCCGCATATAAGTAGACTGGTCATTTAAAATCTTAGACATCCTGAAGGCATAGTCATACTGTGACATAATGACCATGCCCCCACCTTTGTCAGGTTTCATCAAACGTAACTCCTGATTATTAGCTAAGCTAAATAGTATCTTTCTCTCATCAACGGTCAAGTTATCTTGAACATTTTTATTTTTGTTAGAATTCAAAATCCTTCTCATTTTGGCCTTGTAGAGCCTCTAAAAACTAATAGGTCTACATTTGGAGGTGCTATGAATAAACTACTTCTGTGCAATGAAACTTTGTCCTTGGTTAAAGAATTACCATTAAAAAATAATTTTAAATTAAGATGTCTAGTGTACAATTTCAAATTAATCAACACATCAGCAATATCCAAGACAAACACAGGAATAAAAGTTGTACCCTTGCTCAATAAACTGTGGTGAACATTGTTAACAGTCATTGCAGTATAATTGTAGATAGTAAAGTCATCTTTCTTAAATATATCACAATGTGATGGTTCAACAGGTATATCACAATCAACAAAGGACTCACAGTCACCCCGTACTTCATCCGAGTATAAACTCCCACTGTCCAATGATACACTTAATTGGGCCCTCGGCCCCTGTTGTTCTTGTAGTGATAACTCTTTTTGTAATAGTTCCCGTTGTCATGTAACCTGCTGTTGTTATATTGATCCCCCTTCCCTCTGTTCCTCAACCTCTCAGACCTTCTTGGCCCGTTGTTCTCCTCCAAAAAATGCTCGTTGTTTAATTCAGACAACTCAGTATTGTCAATAGACCCAATCTGAATCAGACTCACAGAGAAACCCACACCTCCTCTTAGGGTCCTTTGCACCAATAGGGTATGCACAGTGATTTTGATAGCCGTTCATGTCCCTAATCAATTTTTTTCCATTTACTATTCATACTGTTTTTCACAAAGTTATCAACATCCTTTAAAATCTGATTGTATTTGTTAAGATATTCACTAAACAACAAATCTTTAACAATATTCGGATGAATAGCATTCAGTTCATGCTCCAGGACTGCCAACCTGGAAGTGTTGTGCTTTATAATAATTTTTAACATGTTCAAACCTGTATTATTGAAAAGTTCAACAAGTTCACTGTAAGCAGGGGAACTAATCTCAGTTCCCATGGGCAGCTTCCATATCTAAAGACCTTTAGGAACCTGCTTTAATGATATGGATTTGTTCAGAAAGGCATTATCCAGCTGAAGACTTTTAAACTTTTTTACTGTTTTCTCAAAAGAATCCAACTCCTTGCTCAAAGTGGGCCGCTCGTTTCTCTCCTCGTTCAAGTCCAAAAAACTTGTTGTGGACAACCTAAGCCATTCGCCGAAGTCCTGCCCTTGAGGTGACTGCTGTTGATTGGATTGGCCAGAAGCCCTCCTTTCTTCCTCAGAGGGCGTATGCAGAGTATACAGCTCAGCCTGCATGCTTGTGAGAGTAACATTGTCTGAAATCACAGCAGCAGCCATTTCTCCCCTTGAAATAAGTGCTGTTAGTTTCTGCACAGAGGATGTTAATTCTCCTATTAAAGCTTCCATCTGTCAAATGGATATAGCACTAAAATGTGCTCTATTAAATGGCCACCACATTGGTAAGGAAAACAAACTATCACAGAAACACCAAAGGAAAATAAAAAAGTCCCAACGCAAACGTGGTTTCACTGATTTAATAGCACAAAACAGAGAGATCCCAACAACTGAGCGCTTTCACTATAAGAATGGCTTCATCAGAGTAACATGGGTTGGTACAAACAAAATTTAAATACACCATCCCCTACTATGGACATCATCACATAAATTTGAAAAAAAAAACAATTAATTATACATGAAATATAAAAACATGCTTGAACCAAGATGCAAGATAAAAATGCACTTGTACAATATGCTTAGAGATAAAAAATTCTGCTTCTTGTTCTTCTGGTAATAAAGACCACAGAGATAAACTGTGCCTGTGAATTCTTTTTCACTGTTTCAATGGAAAATGTTGGAGAGAACGAAGGGAGCATGACAGTTGACTAGAAGAATTGAGAGTACATTGGAAATGAAGCAGAGACAGGATTTGGGAGATAGAGATGAACGTTAATAAAACCAGTAACATAATGTGGGATTACAATGCAATAATTATATTTGTGAAATATAACAAAACAAGAAAATCTGGAAATATTGGACTTTTTCAGAATTTGCTGGACTTGTGGGGGACTGTAAAGTATATGCCTTACTTCATGTCATTAGTTTTCAGAAAAATGCTTTGAGGAGGGGAAGAGAGGGGTGAAAGTTAACTATAAGGAAAGAAAACTTTTCTTCTTAATATAACTATTTTTTGTGGTGTATAGTTTTCTTTGCATGCTATGAAGTAATGTTTTCTCAGTTATTTTTAAGTGTAATGGGGATTGTAAATAGGTGCTGCTGTTCATTTTTGTCCTTCCTTTCTCTCTTTTTTCTTCTCTCTTTCTTCTTGTTCAGTTTTAAGAAATGTAGGCACTGCAATGTAAGAAAAAGCCTGGTTAAAAGTGCACGATGAAAAATTAATGTGCTTTTTCTCATTCTTGCATGGGGAATGACTGGATTAAGGACCTTAGATTGATTTAGTAAAAACTTTAAAGAGAAAGCAAGTAAATAAAAAATAATATTTAATATTATGAGGCTGGTTTTAGCAAATGAATGTATTCTTACTAGCACTTTTTGTATCTGGCCCTCATGTCTCCATGGAAAATAGTCTGATAAAGAGAAATTGGCTGTCTTGTTCTCATGTCTCCATGGAGACAATATATTAATGAGAAGTTGGCTGTCTGGTTCTCATGTCTCCATGGAGACAATATGATAAGGAGAAATTGGTTACAGCCTGGTGGAGAATGGCTGAAAAAAAGAGAAACTGGCTAGGAAATAATGTTCTCTGAAAGCATTCAGGGTTTTTGCCAGCTGGGAGAGCTATAAAGACAAGAGAAAATAGCACTTAGTAGAAGCACAGGCTGTACCATGCATCTTAGCATGGATAACCTTTATTTTAGGTTAATTGATGTCTATGAGTGTGGCTGACAATTTGAGACATTTGTTCCTATTAGTAGGATAAAACTTCAATATTTGAAGGTGTACATAGTTTTGTGTGTTAGTATTAAATTAATAGATTTTAAGGGTGTATTGGGGGTTTGTTTTGTGTTTGAGGGCTTTCAGTACAACAAAAAGTTTTGTAAGATGTGACATAGGCTCAAATGGATATGACAAGAAACAACTATATAAAAGTTCAACCTGCCAAACAGTGTATGCATGTAACAAAAAAGCTGGAACTAGACATTTAACAAAAAAATGCGTTATTCATAAAAGGTGGGAATAATAACTTTTTAATACAAAGATGCTTTCTGTAATGTCAGTGGTCTCACAGATAAATACAAAAAAAGAAAGAATAATGAACTACATAAAAATGTAGAGTGCAAATAGCTGTGTTACAACAGACGCACTTGAAAAGAACTGAACATGTGACTTTAATAAAGAAAGGTTTTCAGGATGGTTATTCAGTGGAATATCTGGGACAAATGAAAAGAGGAGTACTTGCATTAACTGCAAGAGGAGCTCCAACAGTGATAGAAGAGGATAAAAAGTAATAATGGCAGATTTGTAGTGCTAAGGGGCTACTGGCAAGGGAAGAGAATCACACTGGCACATATTTATATTCCACCTAAAACTGCTATAATGGAGGTTAAGAAAATTCTGGGAGAAATAATTAGTTTTCAGCAAGGAATATTACTTATAGCTGGGGAATGGAATTTGATTTGTAGCAGTGAAGATGTGTCTGGGGAACCCAGAAGGAACAGCATAACAAAGGAGGGTAGATTTTTGAAGGAATTTCTGAAATTTTTTTGTCATGGAAGATGTGAAATCAATAATAGGAGTTTGAAGTGAATTTACATATTATTCCCAAAAATATAACAATTGGGTCAGGCTAGACAGAATTTATATTTCACAGGACCATATGCATTAAATTAAAGGTCTTGATACACACCCAATAACTATTTCAGATCATACGCTAATAATAACTAAAATAAAAACACAGGGTAATGAAACAAAAATGAAACACTGGTGCTTTCCCACCAATCTGTTGAAAAGAGAGGATTTTAAGGAATGGGTAGTGGAGACTATTCAGGAAGCTATCCAAGAAGATAAAAATTACTTCTGAAAATAAAGTTAGGGAGTGGGATAAAATTAAGGTGGAGTTTAAATATAGGGTGGAAATAAAAGAAAGGGAGCTATGGTTAAGAAGTAACAACAATTATTTAGAGGGACTGACAAATGTTAAAGTATAGCGGAATAGGGCCAATCTCATGGAACAAGAGGAGGAGGATCAAATGCACAATGCTAAACCGAAAATAAGGTATTATCTCGGTAATATATATGAGTTTAGAAAGATTGCTGTTAAGCAACTGTTTTTTGATAATAATGCCAGAGCACAAAAACTTTTAGCACAATGACTCAGCCAACAGAAGGTAGAAAGGGCTGTCACCAATAATCGGGAGCCTATAACAAGGATGGTAACAAGAGATCCTGTAGAGATATTAGAAATATTTTGGAAATTTTATGAGTCTGTATAAATCTGTATATGGAAATCAAGAAAAGATACAAATGGAAATATTTATAGATATTTTTATACCCCAAGTAGACTCCAGATAATTTTTCCTTAGGTATTCAGCAAATATTGAAGGTGTGACAAGGAAGAAAGAGGTAACTGGGAACATGTATTCTTGGAGTGCGGTGAGTTGGCAGACTTTAAGGATTTCCTGCAAGATGCACTGTCAGAGATTCTGGGTGGGGGGGACCGGTGTGACGAGGGAGATGATTTTTCTGATCTATGATACAGAATTGAAATTGCCTAGGCATGTTAAGGCCTTGCTGTGTCTAATTATGATGGCTGTCAAAAAAGTAATTACTAGAAAATGGAACTCAAAATCTAAACCAGCTATACTAGATGTAGTGAATATAGTAACAGAGAGAAAACAACTGGAATTGGATCTTTAGAAAAAGGTAGGAGCAAACTACATAGGAAAAAATGGGAATTGTGTGAACAATACATACAGGGGAGAAATGAGGTTCAAAAGAAGGCAGAGGCAGAACTTAAATGAGTTATGTAATGTTTGAAAATGATTGGGTACATTATAAGTGATGTATAATGTTTGCAACTGGGAGTGTGTCAGTAAGGTTTGTGATGTAAAGTGCTTGCAACTAGGATTGTGTCGTGGTTTGTTTTCCTTTATATAAATGTATGGTTGCCTCTGTCATAAGTGACAGTTTAATAAAAATGTTTTTGTTTAAAAAAATAAGTGTGACTTTGAATGTTAGGCAAGAATCAGAAAATCAATTCTGCAAGCACTGACAATTAATGGAAACATAAAGCAGCAATGAACTATGAGAAAAGAAAAACTCCAAATAAATAAATGGTACCATTGTGCTTCTATATGACTGATAAACATGATCTGTTTGATAAATATATAATAAAATGTATAAATTAATAAATGCCATATATTATCAACTGCCCTAAAATCCCTTGTACTATGCTTTTTTCACAGTAAAAGCTAAGATAATAGAAATCCCATATAAACAGTTCATCTACCATTGCAGAAATCTAGGCAAAAACAATAGGTTAACAAATGATTGTTAAAACTATCCACAACCTGTCTACAAAAAAACTTGCAAACATACAGCCAAACTAGGGACTTCTGTAAGTGCTTGCTAATAGCAGTAAACTTGCTTGCTGCCACTTGTTCTAATTTTCAAGTAGCTGAACTCTCTAATTACTTAGCCCTTCCATCACCTTACCCAGCTGAACTACACAGCCCTAGCAGAACCCTAACTCCAACCCTAAAACTCCCACACGATCGCTAACCCTATCTATACCACTCCCATGTCTAACTCTAAAGTCTCCAGTCACTCTCTAAACTTAAATCTCTACTCACACTCTCTAACCCTAAATTCCCAATGTATCTATAACCCTAAATCGACCTTCTTGCTCCCTAAAGCTAAAGTTCCCAATCACTTCTTAACCCTAAAACTTCCTTCCCATTCCCTAAACATAAATTGCACGATTGTTCCATAACCTTAAATCTCCCCTTACCATTCCCTAAACCTAAAACTCCCTTCCTGATCCCAAAATCTACAGTTCCAAATCACTCCCTAACCATAAACTCACCTCCTGTTCTCTAAATCTAAAGCTCCCTCTCTCTAAACTTAAATTTAAATCCCACTCCTGATCTCTGCCTGAAACTCTCATTTATGCTTCCATCCCCACCCACTTCCTCCCCTCAGCGGTCAGCCTTACCTTGCATGAACTCAGCTACTATTTTCAAATGAGTGGTGGTAGCTCTATTTTCTCGACATGGCCATGTCTTCACCTCACCAAAACATGTACTTGAGTTTCAGTGTAAGTGGCCAGCCATGCATATTACAAGATGCCCGAGTCCATGACTGTGAGACAGTGGTATTCAAACACCAGTGATGCCTGTGTCCCTGGCTGTGAATAGTAGTATTCAAACACCAGGGATGCCTGAGTCCTTGGCTGTGAGGCAGTGGTATTCAAATAAAAAATGATGCCTGAGTCCTTGGCTGTGAGACAGTGGTATTCAAACAACAGGGATGCCTGACTCCCTGGCTGTGAGACAGTGGTATTCAAACACCAGGGATGCCCGAGTCCCTGGCTGTGAGACAGTGGTATACAAGCACCAGGGATGCCTGAGTACCTGGCTAGGAGACAGCTTATTCAAGCACCAGGGACTCGGGTGTTTGTAGCACACCTGCAAAACTAAGTTTTCAGACTTCTTCTGGAACAAGCATTTGCTCATATACTTAAGGCCAAAGTTCATATGGTAGGCTCACTTATCTGTTTCAAAGTTAGCATCTAATCTTTGATTAAAGTTAATCTGCAATTGTTTTAAAACACTGAAGAGCAAAGTGACAGAACACTTATCTCCTACAGATATGATGATGTACTATGTAAGTACTTTGCAAAATATACATTCAAATGCAGTTTCTAAAATAGATTTTGACACTTTGTAATGTGCATTTACTCTGTTGCTGCTAATAAATTGACAAGAACCTGATGTTTTCTATTGAAATAAATCTTGTTATACTTTTTCCTCAATAAGTAAATTTTTATTAGAATGCTTTTATAGCTTCTCTTCGGTGAGGGCACACCCACAAAGATGTGGCTGAACCACAGAGGGATAGATCGGGATGCACACACACACACGCACACACGCATACACGCGCACACACACACACACACACACACACACACACACACACACACACACACACACACACACACACA
Organism: Protopterus annectens; assembly: GCF_019279795.1. Classification (NCBI taxonomy): domain Eukaryota; kingdom Metazoa; phylum Chordata; order Ceratodontiformes; family Protopteridae; genus Protopterus; species Protopterus annectens. Next base: position 659,257,392 of record NC_056748.1, read on the forward strand.
CACACACACGGAGAGACCCACAATCCCAGTTACCATTTGAAGTGCTTCTCCCAGTTGTGCTTTGTGTTCAGTTAGCTAATGTAATATTTTCTTTTCAAACCAGGAGCAGAATTGTAGTTAAAAACTGTTTGAATTTGTGCCATTCAAGCTGTGATGAGACCAGAACAACTGTTAGTCCCCCCCATTCCTATATATATATCTTCCCATAGCAACAGTTGCTGGCAAGACCCCATGGAAACTACTCTCAAGTGTATTCTTTTTAATAAAAAGAATGTTTGGGTAATTTTAGTAACTCAGTTTCAAATAACTCCTTGCGCTTTCACAAATAATTCAGTCCATCCATAGTGTAATATTACTATCACCTATTGTAATCTTGCCAAACAATTCCCTCCGTTCCACTAGCAGTGCATATAGAACAAATCAGAATTTTATAAATGAATTAAAAGCATGAGTGACTTTCTCCAAGTGTTCTCATTCGAAATGAAAAAGAAGTTTGATATTTCCAGAGGTATACATTTATTTCTTCAGTGTCCAGTTCAGAGCACTATTACACTGGAAAATACTAATTATATATAGATAACTATGGGGAAGTCCCGCTAGTTGTTGTGTAATATTTTGATGAAATAAGAATCACAGATTTTTTTTCCCATTGATCCCTGTGTGTCACTGAATTTTTATTATTAGAATGCTTTACACTGAAATTGGCTTTGTGGCTCTGTCCCTGTGTGGTTCTGTCACACTCTCGTGAGACAGCAGAAAATACAAAGAGCTCGTCTGCAAGGGACACTCCCACAAGGATGTGACAGAACCACAGAGGGACAGAGTGGGATGCACTGTACTACGAGTGCTTAAGCACACACACACACACACACACACACACACACACACACACACACACACACACACACACACACACACACACACACACACACACACCCTCTCTAGCATCTCTTGTGTCAGTCATATAGACAAACACTACACAGAGAAAACACAAGGAACACTTTAATGTAAATAGCAAGTATATCTAGTTATAAGTCCAACAAAACCATACATTTTATATGCTACTGTCGCCAATCACTGCAAATTGGAAAAGGAACAGATAGGTAATGGCGATTCTCCTCCACATGCCAACGAGAAGGAATGATTCTAAGCATCACAACTAAATAATGAATTCCCCAATGCAACAGTTGTCCATGAATGAAAAATAAAAAAGTATTATCTGCCTGTCATCACTGGTCAACATGCCACCCTTCTCACCTGTCCACCTCTTTTCCCCTGGCCTCTCCTCTGAACTCATCAGTGAGTGAAATAGTAACAGCCAATGTCCTGTGTAATGTGGCAAGCCATGCAGTCAAAGCAGAGCAACTAATCCACACCTTCACATCAATAAATGAGTCCAAAAGTCGAATTATAATTCATGCATTATCTTTACACCCTGCACCTTGTCAGTACGTTTAGTACACAATGTTGTTAGGCATTCCTAGCAGCTGCACACATGCACATTATTCACTGCTTCTCTCAGATGTTGTAGTTTTTAATATATTCTGAAATCCTTTCTAAACTAATTTGGAAAACCAATTTACACAACAATTCCCTTCCTGTTTGCCAGAGTTGCCGCTGCTATTCTGTGTGTGCGGGCTGAAAATTTAGAACAAAGTGGAGGTTGCACCACTTTCTACAGAAAATATTCTGTCAGGCTGATTTACTTATCTGTTTAATGGATCATAATGAAGGAACTGCAGTGCTACAAAACTACTATCATTGCCAGAAGCAAGCATTTCAGCTCAGAACTCTTGAAGAGATCAGCATTTTTAAAAGTGGATCAGTGTATTGTGCCTATGTGTCTGAAGGACAGAGGCAGTCAATAAATTACCCTCTATATAAATCAAAGGTGTGGGTCACATTTGCATTGCATGTCTAGGTTTATAAGGGCCCCAGTGGTCTTTAGCATAGTATAAACCCATGAACCTATGAAACATTCTTACCTGTAAATTACAGAAATCTGCCTCCTAAAGGAAGTTATCTGCCAATCTTTAGGAGTGACAGAGATTAACTTTTTAGGCTTTTCATTCTTCTCAAGAAGCAAGTTAATGCAATTGTTTTTCTGTTAACTATATAAGGGAAGGGGTACAATATTAAACTAGAAAAGTCCCCAAATTTCAGAGAGATGGCTTTGTTCCTGATTTTTGAACCAAATGTTGATAGCTATAGTTTGTGGGATACAATAATTAAATGTAATGAAAGAAGAGTTGCATGTACTGCCACATATTGCACACTTAAGTGAAACATTTGCCTGTTATTTTATTTATTTATGTTATTATTAGAATGTTTTTATTGAAATTGGCTTTGTAGGTGTGTCCCTCTGTGCTTCTGTCATACTCTCGTGAGACAGCAGAAAAAATGCTGAGCTTCTCATCAGCAAGAGATGTACCCACAGAGACGTGACAGAACCACAGAGGGACATAGCGGGATGCACACACTTTTGCTTCTCTTGATGATTCCTCATACTTCTTCTTCTGCTATCTCAATAACAGAATTAACAAAACCAACCCTGAATGCTTTTCTGAAATCAGCTTGTCTGTGTTTGTTTTGCAAAGTTTTCACTCCTCTTCTTTATTTTTTACTTTTTAGAGCGACTGAATAAAAAGTATTCTTTATTAAAAATCTTGTTTTATATTTTAAGTCTGATCATCAGAAACTAAACTGATATCATTACTGAGCCATGATATTTTTATCATATAAATCTGGGGATAAGGTCAGAGCCATTTTGTATAAACCCTCCTCACACATTTCATTTTTCTAATAACCTCAATACCTGATACCAGAGATAACTTGGTAACTCATAAGTGATACTAAGTGAGCCAAACAGTTATATCATTCATTCATAATCAAGTTATCCATTTCAGGGGTGCAATATAACTACAGCCTATCCTAGCATAATTGACTGCAAGGCAGGGAAAGTAATACTGGATAGGATATCAGTCTATTACAGGACTTTCACATGCACACACACACACACACACACACACACACACACACACACACACACACACACACACACACACACACACAAAAAAACCCACATACATTTGCAGGCAATATATAGGATTGTCATTTCACCTATGACATGTCTTTCTGCCTTTTTTAGGCAAGGTTCAAATGACAAATGCACCACCCTAACAGGAACAGGCAAACAAAAACTGAGGGTAATGCTACTCAATGATTGAAGTCTAAATCTCAAAATGCACTCACTCAAGGCACTCCTTAAAATGGAGAACATCAATATCTGTGCAGTGACTGAGACCTGGTTCAAGGCTCTAGACAGCACCCCTGCATTACCAAGCTATAACTCATACCACACTTTTCGGCCATCTAACCTGGATGAGAACACCAAAGGTGGAGGTGTGTCCATATTCTGTAAGGATATCCACACCTCCATGCTAGTTGCGCAGCATAATGCATCCGAAGTTATCCAAGTGCAATTAGCTCTGGGCAAAACTGCAATCCAAATTGTAGCGTGCTACAGATTCCCCACCATGCCCCAGGATTCCCACTCCTCTTTTCTTGATATACTGGAATATATTAGGGTTCAACCAAGCACCCTAATAATGGACGCTTTCAACTACCTCACCATTAACTGGAAAAACTACTCATGTACCAACTTCGCTCAACGCTTTCTGGAATTCATAAATTCCAATGCCCTGGATCAACATATTCACACCCCCACCAGGGGCAACAATATCCTAGACCTAGTCATTACTGACATGAGTGACTGGTGTTCCACACCTAAAATCAGATCCGACCATAAGCTAATCACCCCAGATAAGGTAAAAATATTTCTCCAAAGCCAACTTCATGCTTCTTAAGACAGAAGTGGTGAACTTCATAACACCCATGCAGATGGACAATACAGTTATGACTGTTGAATCCTACACAAATGCACTCTATAAGCACTTACACGAGTGCATGGATCATGCTATCCCAAACAGAACCAAGATGCTATCCTCCAAAAAAGGGAAGCCAGTCTGGTGGTCCCCTGCCACAAACCAACTCTACAACAAAAGGAAGAAATGGTTGCAAAAGAGAGTAAAATCCCATGAGTAGAGGAGCTCCCTTGTCAGTCTTAGTAAGAAGCTGAGATCCCTTATAAGATCCTCCAAAGCTAGCTATGAAAACAAAATTGTCACTGATTCTAAGGGCAACCACAAAGCATTCCATAGCTATGTCAAGAATCTCAATGGCAACAGCCAGATCTGCTCTGAGTTACAGCACAACGGCATGAAAATTACAGAACCAGCTGATATTGCCAACATCCTGGCAGATAGGTTCAGTGCTAACCTTACCCCTCTCTCACCCTCTAAAGGGCCCATATCTATACAGGAAGAATGTAGAGTCCCTGTAATCACATCTATGTAAGTAAAAGCTTCATTCTCTAAAACCAAAAACACAGCATCCATGGGACCGGACAACATCCAAGGTTGCTTTTTACACAAACTTCAGAAGGAACTGCCTCCCCACCTAAGCACCATGTTCAGTCATAGTCTCAAGTCAGGCTTTGTGCTCACTGAATGGCACACAGCAACAGTTATCCCACTCCACAAAGTGGGAGCCACCACTGATCCTGGGAACTATCGCCCTATTAGCCTGATGAGCCTAGTCTGCAAGGACATGGAACGTATCATCATGGAACTCATAAAAAAAGACATTGGTAACCTCCAAACTCTGGACCCCACCCATTTCAGGTTTGAGAAAAGGCAGATCATGCCTTCTGAACCTGATCGCAGTCACCAAAGCCATAGACAAGGGTAAGGTGGTTGACACAGCCTATCTTGACCTCGCGAAGGCTTTCAACACCATCCCATATTCTGGAATTATACCTAAACTCACTAAACTAGATATAAATCCCTACGTCACAAGATGGGTTGCCAACTGGCTCACTGACAGAACCCACACTGTAAAAGTTGCAGACTCCAAATCTGACTTTAAACCAGTGACAAGTGGAGTACCACAGGGTTCTGTCCTGGGACCTCTCCTGTTTGGTATCTACTTCTCTGAAGTACAGGCTAATACAGAAGGCCTCTGGCTTAATGAAGTTCACAGATGACTGCAAACTAGGAGTCATAGCTGAGTCCCCAAATGATGTGGACATCCTACAGAAGGACCTCACTGAGACAGATGCCTGGTATCTGAGGCATGGCCTCAAGCTCAATGTCAAAAAGTGCATTGTCATCCCCTTTGGTAAAAATTCTGTATCCATGAACTACCACATAAACAGCAGTCTACTTAATGCCAAATGTGTGATAAGAGACCTTGGGACCCAGGTGGACAGTAGTCTCTCCTTTGATAGTCACATCACCACAGTAGTCAGGAAGTCCTTCTACGTGGCACACCTCATCACAAAAAGGTTCTCATCCAGGAAAAAAGAGGTCATTATTCCCCTCTACTCTGCACTCATTAGACCCATTATAGAGTACAACACCCCTTTTGGAATGTACCTCACAAGACATCTGCAGCAGCTGGAAAGGCCACAGAAGTACCTCACAAAGAGGATTACTGGCCTCAAACAGATGCCCTACACTGACCGTCTCAAAAAACTCTAGCTTTACTCTGTAGCATATCGCCTACTCTGAAGAGATATCTCCCTAACATATAAAGCTATGTTAAACCCAGAGCTGTTGGACATGCTACACCTAAAGAAATCCCAATCCCTCTGAGCTACACGCTCTAGGGACCTAAACCTTGCCACCACAATAAACAGGACATGCTGGAGGGATAGATTCCTGTCCCAGAGACTTCCTATACTCTGGAACAAGCTATCCATCTATGTCAAGCAAAGTTCCTCATTAGCACTCTTCAAGAAAAATATTAATGAGTGGATGGGAAATAGGAAATACACCCCTGGGATCACTTCTGTTGCTCTGCTCGACAGGGGCATAGGAAATTAACTTTCTTGGGTGGCATAAGCCAGGGGACCTTGTTGGCTAGGCTAACTTATGCCCTTTTGCCGATAGCCTAGTACCTACCTATGAACCTATGAACCTATAAGTGTAAACTGGAGCACCTAGTAAGAGCACATGCAGACTCTGCACAAAAGGCAACTGAGCTGAGAACCAAACAGGAGTCACAAACACTGTGAAATGCCCCTGCAGGGCTAAGTGCTGCACTATCAGGTTTCCCTGAAGCAACATCAGTAAGAATTTATGTTTTCCTGAGTTTTGGCACCAAAGCTTCCTGATCCATTTTAAGTTCCTTAATGGAGCTTATGGAATGCAACATGGTCCACTGATATTAACAGCATGGCAATTCCATGTAATTTATTGTATTAATAAGTTCTTTGACTATTTGGTTCCTTCTAAACTTCTACATTTCTGAATAATTTGGCACTGCTTCACAAAACAATATTACTGTGAAAAAATACGGAGCATCCTCACCTAAAACCATGCTTGTCTTTCATTTCTACAAGTAGCATACACATAATGTTATAGTTCACATAGATCTTTCATCTGCTCTATTAGATTATCTTCTGAGTTCTGAAGTTAAATCCAGTACACAATGTTATTACTAAGCCTAACAAAATTACACCTCCAAGCATAACCAGATACTGCTTAGATGTTAACTTCTTTCCACTTTAAAAGCCAAGAAATCAAGCACTGGTTCTTACATGAATAAAACAACTCCCGACTACCTGTAACATCAACAGCTATGACCAATACATTCTGTTGCACACTGCCAAATGCTATTTGCATTGCGGATAAATACAAAATGACATGGAGAAGCATTACAAGCAGAGTGGTGTCTAGAAATCTAATCTCCTTATGAGTAGGGCTGTTTAACATGGAATCCAGGCAATTATTCATTGTGAAACACTTATTGTTGTTTAAAGACTAACATTACAGTTTTATTCAGTTTTGACACAAGTACAATAAACAATCTTGAAATGGATTAAAACACACTGTTTTCATCAATATATTACAGCAGTTAGAAACTTCAAATGTTTCTCAAATGCTTCTTCCGCCATTTTAAGTGTAAAATAAACTTTATTTTGTAAATTTATTATTTTAATGTATAGATGTAATGTTTTTCTGCTATTGGAGACCTTCTGTTGGAAACAGTGTCATAATCTTTAGTATCTAAAAATTTAATCTTTAGTATCATAAAGGGATTGTGTCTAGATCTAGGGATGTCATTTTCCCCTTTACTCAGCCCTCATTAGACCAATCATTGAATATTTATTTATTTATTTATTTAACATTTGTTAACTGAAAAAGTCCAACTTGGAATGAAGCCAATTTTCAACAGAGGCCCGGAAGGAACACTCCAGATGCATGTCTTTGTAACGTGGGAGGAAACCGGAGCACCCGGAGGAAACCCACATGAACGCAGGGAGTACATGCAGACTCCGCACAGAAGGCACCCTAGCCGAGAATCAAACCGGACAACCAATTGCTGTGAGGCAACAATGCTACTGCTGCACCACTGCACCATCCACCTGTCCAGACACATGCAACAAATAAAATGTCCCCAGAGATACAAGGCCTAAACAACATGCCCTATATGGACCGACTTAAAGTGCTGTCACTATACTATGTGTCTGGCATACAAGGCATCCTCTGACCCATTACTGATGGATTTACTGCACATCAGCAAGTCAAATGGCTTCAGAAATACCTGGTCTAGGGATCTAAACCTCTTCTGCAACATCAACAGAATAGTTTGGAGGGGCAGGTACATTTCACAGAGGATACCACTGCTATGGAACAGACATACCCTATCCGCATAAAACAAAGTTCATCCCTGTCCATTTTCAAGTGCAATTTAGATCTATGAATGAGAAACAGAAAACTTACTCTATGACTGCTCCCTGTTCTACTAATGGAGAGATGCAGCTCCTAAATGCTTTATTCCATGCATGGATCCCTTCAAATTATCTACAGTATAATCCCAGTTATTGTCATTTGGGGTAATATATAATTAACAGCCATGGGATGGGTAAGGCCAATCTCTAATCAAATGGGACAGGTTACTTTGAGCACAAAAAGGGAAACTGGCTAGGCTTAAAATTGCCCACAAGGACAGCTAGCCTAGTATTTACCTACGAACCTATGAACCAATCTGTGGGATTTAGTGCGACTTCTTCTGCGTGGCCAAATTATGGTTTGCAAATTACTGAGTTGCTTTTGCTTGTTATGAAAGCAGGGCATCTCTTCATGATTGTATCTCATGCTCAGTGAGTTGTTATTTAAAGGTTGACATTTAGTGAATCCCCTTTTGAATAGCTGGTTGAAATTGTACTAGTTCTGTATTTCAGCCTCCACTACTGGTAAAGCAAGTGGGGGCACGTGCTCTTCTTCCTAATAAAACAAATTACATGCTATTGCTGAATTTATTGTATTTCAGCTAAAGTTACAATTTTTATAAGTTTGTGCATCATCTATTAGCAAACCACATTTCACTCTGAGCAGAACATGGTACAAAATGTGTGTGTTAAGCATCATCTATATGCAGACTGTAGTTAAATGTAACAGAAAGCAGAATGCATTGCAAAATGAATTTGGGAAGTTACTGTTATGTAAAACTATGATTTCATTTGTATTTAATGCTTTAATTTGATGGAAATTACTGTTATGCAAAACTACAATTTCATTTGTATTTAATGCTTTAATTTCATGGCTTGTACTTTTATGAACATTAAATTTAAAATGTTCTTAAAAACAAGGATGCAAATTTAAAATTATCTGAACTCAGTTGTGAAGCAAACTTTTCTTTAAGCCTGAATATTTCATGCAGCTAATTTGTATATGTGTGATGCAATTAATTTTTAATTCAGGTTTCAGGAAATGCTCCTAGTTTATCTAATCTGCTTTCTGAGGGGGGTGTAAGTCTGTTTCAGGTATGTTAGCCTAGGACAGAAAAAGGAGCAAACACCAGATTTTGTTTGACTTTGGATAGCAGCCCATTATAATATGGTGATGTTAGATATTTTGTTTTGCCTGATCCCAACTATTTACACTTTCCATCTGAGCTGCTAATAAGATATATTACAGTCAAACATTGCCTTTTCAGCTGTGTTGCAATATCAGAGGATCACATTCAAAACCACAAAAGAAAAGTTATTCTTATTGTGATCCACAGAAATTGAACACCTTGATTAAGTTCACCACATGGCTTAAAAATATATGTTCCTTTCTTCTCATTGTCAGAAAATCTTGAACAACAAATTCCCATAATGGTGTGACTCTAGGAATGAATGCTAACATGGGTCCTGCAAGGGAGTAGACCCAGGAATGAGGACTAGCATGAGTCCTGCAGGGGGTAAGTTTCATACTGTGGTCTTCAACATTTAGGTCTATTGATATTGTGATCTCTGGATTATGATTTTCTAGACTATGGCCTTTAAGATTGTGATAGTAAACCTAGAAATTAAGTAACTAAAGTCACAAATGTGTAAAGTCTGCAGTGAAACTATGCAAGTTATTAGAAAGTTACCTGTCTCAGAAATGTTTTGTTTTAGTCTTAAACAGTATTTGTGCATTGACTGCTTTCTAAAGTACTTAAGAATAACAATGCGAGTAGTTAAGATGTTCCTAAATTAAAATAGATAGGAATCAGAATAATATTGGGAGGGGGCATTATTTATTGAAAGAATGTATATATTTATGCCCCATCTCTTTAAAACTGATGTACATTGTCACTGTTACTAGAGTATTCAAATGTAACACTATGTTTTGATGTTATACATCCTGAAGAAGGTGTGGTTTCATATCGGAACTGGAATATGTGTTATACTTTCTTTGCAATAATAAATTTAATTCCTATAGGAACACGCTGTGTTTTCTGGTTGTGCTGTTTTTTTTGAAGATATTTGTGGTATTTTGGTACTGTGTATAAAGAGGTTGGGAAGCATTCCATTAAATTGCTGGAGTTGGAGGTATCTAATCCAAACATTCTGAAACTGTATGCTTATCCTAAAAGCACAGAATCTTATGAATAACATTTGACATTCCTGCTGACTGACTGCTTCCAAATAATCCAACCTACCCACTAAAAAGTGATCTGGACCTTTTTAGGTTGCAGCCAATCAGAGCCATGTCACAAGAGTACCATGATCTACCCAGTCTTGTCTGGAAACTTTAAATGTATTGTAGTTACTTTATGTAGTTCACATGTACTTTTTTGCCCTTTATACTCACATGTGGCCTAGGCATATAGCTAAAGAATAAACTCCAACTACACTGAAAGCAAAAGTCATCAGTTTTTGTACTATCCATCTATATAGCTATATATAGATATTTCTGTCTGTCTTTCTCGATGTATAAATATACATGTACATGTAGATGGGTGTACTTAAATTAAATGAAACATCCAAATATTGACATTTACAAAGTTGACCACAAAACATTGACTTTGCAAATGTCGACTAGTTACTACACATGTGCAGGTCGACAATTTGGGCACATGCAAAACTGCAACTGAAACAATATAATTTTATTTATTTATTTATTATTTTACATTTGGTAACCAGGAAAGTCTGACTGGACAGGCCCGGGGAGAAAAGCTCCACAATACAAGATATAAATATCAGATAAAAATATGATTAAAATTAAAGTTCAAAAATAGAATGACAATAACAACCTACAATGTACAGGACAGTGATACCAAGTATCAGATACAATTCAAATTACAGTTCAAAAAATAGAATGAAAATAACAAACATACAGTGTACACTGGTACAGAAAGTATGAGAGTAAATCCAGTTGATGAAAGGTATAGGTTAGAGTTGTTGTTGTCTTTCGGCTTTTCCCAGTTAGGGGTCACCACAGCGGAACTCTGGTCTGCTAATGATTGGCAGTAGATTTTCACGGTGCCGAGTTGCCAGCTCGACGCCCAACCTTCAACGAAGGCGTGCCCATTCACGCATGTCTTTTGGAACATCACTCGACCCGCGGGGAGGACATGCAGACTCCACACAGAAGGCACTCCTCGCACACTAGCTGAGAATTGAACGGGATAACCTCTTGCTGTGAGGCAACAATGCTACCGCTGCACCACTGCGGATGTATGTACAGAAAAATGCAGTGGTCAGAGATGACCCCACACTGTAAATGTTAAGTAGCAACACAGTACATAGACTTATCTGTAAGGGATATGATAAAATTCCTGTTATTGTTTTAGGTTCATAGGTTAGGTTCATAGGTTAGTACTAGGCTAACTGCCCTTGTGAGACATTTTAAGCCTAGCCAATTATCGCTTGTGAGATTCAAACCTTGCACCTTGTGTTTGTAAGGCAAACACTTTAACCATTAGGCCACCATCCCAACCCTTACATACTAAGTCTAGGTTTGGGAAACACTGTACACTGGAAATGTATTATCTTGTTGATATATAGTATTGCAGAATGAACAGGAGTTGAGAAATCAGTATTAGAATGCTGAGGTTAGTAGTTTGGTAGCTTAATTGATGCAAGCAGGTTAGTTAGCTTCAGAAATTGAGGGTGAATTAACTAGGGTTGGTGCAGGACCATAACCATGTATTTGTCAGATGGGTTTCTAGCATTTGTTTAAACTTCATTAAGGAAGAATGGGATACTATATTGTGGGGCAGATCATTCCATTTTTTTTAGATATGAAGTTGGAAAAGAAGGAATCACCTACTGTGTTGTTAGCTTTTGTGACCTGTAATAGTACTCTATTACTTGAGTGGCGTGATCTACTGTTTGAGTGTGGAAGTATTAAATTTTGGAGGGTGGGGGTTTTGTTAGGTTGATGAAGGATTTTGTGGGCAAAAATCAGTTGGTTATAGAGGAGGAGTTGGGGAAGTTTAACCCAATTAATAGCTGAAATAAAACATCATTTTTGAAAGGCAAGTCCCCCTGTGCCCCCACACCCCCTGCTAATTATATATACTTACTCTGAGATTTCACAATCTCAGGAAAAGGGCAAGAATTGTGCGATCTTACACATCTATCAACCATCTGTTTAGCCAACTAAAGTTTGTTGGTTAAACAGATGCTGGCCAACAATAGGGTTGATGGATTTCAGTAGACTTATATATATATATATATATATATATATATATATATATATATATATATATATATATATATATGGATCTACCTGACTACATCGACAGTTCAGAAGAGTGAAAACGACTTCACCGACACCAGAAGATCGACAATTAGAAGACTGACGGAGGAAAACACAGACGCTGAGAACACTGAGATGGGGAAAGGATGTGTAAGTATGCAGTAGTGACGGACGTTAGGGTGCGAGTAAGGTAAGTGTGCGATGTTGATGGTCTGTAGGGATAGGGGTGGGATAAGTGAGTTAGGGTTAGGGCGCGGGTTAGGTAAGGGTGCGAGTAAGGTAAGTGTGCGATGTTGATGGTCTGTAGGGATAGGGGTGGGATAAGTGAGTTAGGGTTAGGGCACGGGTTAGGTAAGGGTGCAGTAGTGATATTTTTTGGGTTAGTGGCGGGTTAAGTGAGTTAGGGTTGGGGCGCGGGTTATGTGAGTGTGCGATAGTGACGGACCTTAGGGTTAGGGTTTTGGTTAGGGTTGTAGATACTTGTGTATGTAAGGGTTAGTGTTGGTTTGTAAGGATTTTGGTGTGCTTGTGTTGTGTGTGTGGTTTTTGGATAGGGGATTTGTTTTGTTTGTTGATTGTTGTTGTTATGATGTGTCGAGTGTATGAGGTGTCGTGTTTGTGAACTGTCGATCTTCTGGCTTCGGTGAAGTCGTTTCGCTCTTCTGAACTGTCGATGTAGTCAGGTAGATCCATATATATATATATATATATATATATATATATATATATATATATATATATATATATACATATATATATATATATATATATATATATATATATATATATATATATATATATATATATATATATATACACAGTGGATATAAAAAGTGTACACACTCCTGTTAAAATGCCAGGTTTTTGTGACCACAATAAATCATTTCAAGACTTTTCCCACCTTTAATGTGATCAATAACCTGTGCAATTCAATTGAAAAACAAAAAATCTGTTAGGTGAAAACATATAAAAAATAAAAAACAAGCAATAAGCTGATTGCATAAGTGTGCACACCCTTAAACTAATACTTTGTTGAAGCACCTTTTGATTTAATTACAACATTCAGTCTTCTTGGGTACACACTTGCCATCGATTAAAGAGACTCTGATTAACTCCAAATAAAGTTCAGCTGTCCTAGTAGGATTTTCCTGACATTTACTCAGTTGCCTGCTACAGCAAAAGTCATGGTTCGCAGAGAGCTTACAAAGCATCAAAGGGATCTCATTGTTGAAAGGTATCAGTCAGGAGAAGGGTACACAAATATTTCCACAGCACTGGATATACCATTGAACATAGTGAAGACAGTCATCAAAAAGTGGAGAAAATAAGGGACAACGGTGATGTTGCAAAGACCTGGATGTTCCTCCAAAATTGATGAAAAAACAAGACGAAAATGGATCTATATTAGAACATCGACTTTTTAAAATGTCAAATGTTCTGATGTCAACCACTATTCAGCGAACGCTGACAATCTCGGAAATGCAGAACAGCAATTTTCTTCCCAGGGAAAAAATTTGCTGTTCCGACACACATACACACAACACAAGCACACCAAACAAACAGCAATCCACACACATATACACCTAAAATCCTACATCTAACCCTACACCATACTGTACATACACCACTAGCTATCCACTTACCTTAACCCAAACCCTAACCCTAAGGTCTGTCACTATCGCACACTCACCTCACCCGCGCCCTAACCCTAACTTACCTACTCTGCCCTAACCCTCACGTCCATACAATCGCACACTTACCTGACCCACGCCTTAACACTAACTCACCTACCCCACGCCCTAACCCTCACTTCCACACAATCGCACACTTACCTGATCCCGACCCGTAACTTTTCATCACAGTGCTGAAAATAGCAAAGCCACAGGAATGGCCAACCAAATTCCTTCCCTAGGAAGAAATTCGGTGTTCTGTAGCTACGCTATTTTCAGCGTTCGCTGAATAGGGGTCAATATTAGAACATTCGAAGTT